>NC_088342.1:30050000-30127500 GCF_036884655.1 Musa acuminata AAA Group | reverse complement strand
TGACATATAAGTATATCACATTATTAAATCAGATAACTAATAGCAAAATTGAATTTGATAAAAATCTCTTTCTCTCTTTGTGTTAAGTGCTCTAATTTTATATCTTGCTCGATACATAATCTTGAGTCTTTAAGAATCTCTATCAGAAGTTGAACATTGTTTGTGTTTTAACACTCAAAGATTCTACTATATCTCTCCTTCCAAATCCACTAAATAGCACATCTGAAAGTAACATTTGCTAGTTATATAAGAGATCCTTTTCCTGAGAAGCTTTGCATGAGCTTTTCTAGTTCTTGATGTAAGTTTAGCTGCGATAGCCTATTGAGTTCAAATCGCTTTAAAATCTCCTTCCATTTCTAATTAGTATAGTCACATGCAAAATAGAGGTAGTTAACACTTTACAAAGGGAGCATCGGTTGACAAGATAAATACCTCTTCTCTTAATATTATCTACTGTAGATAGTTTGGTAAGAAGGGCCTACCATGTACATAAAAAATATCTCTGTGAGGCTTATAAAAGGTTGCCTCCTAAACATATAAAAAGGAGAAAGAGTTGTAAGAGAATAGTTGGTCTTTGCCCATTGAAGGAAGACCAATAGTGGACGCCGATGGCTTCAATGGAGGAGGAATCGAGAGTAGACGTATATAACAACGACCGAACCACTATAAAATTGGTGTGCGCTTTCTTGTTGCTCTTCATTAGTATTGTTTTATGCCTTAATTTCTTATCATTCTTATTCTAAGTCAAGCACACTTTCAATATCTTTTCCAATACGTTTTTAATCAAGTTAAAAGTTTCAAATTGACTTAATTTTTTATGATAGCACTAATTCACCATACCATTCATGATCATAACAGTTAGTATCAAAGTAAGGTTACTCTCTATTTGATTTAAAACCTAAGAGAGATGACTTTTGCCGGCAATCAAGAGGGTCTTTCTATCACTCATCCTCCTATGCTCAATAGGACGAACTACACATATTGAAAAAATAGAATGAGAATTTTTTTATTTTCTATAGATTTCTAATTGTGGAACATTGTTAAAAGCGATTTTGAGAAGTCTTTCAAACCAATAAATGAATGAAATAATTTGGAAAAGAAGACTTTTTCTTTGAATGCTAAAGCGATAAATGCTTTGTTTTGTATTCTTGATAAAAAAAAATTTAATCGAGTTTCTATAGCGAAACTGCACATGAGATTTGACACACACTTGAAGTCACACATGAAGACACAAGTAGGGTTAAAGAGTCAAAAATTAATCTTTTGGTTTATAACTATGAGTTGTTTCGCATGAAATCAAGCGAGACCATTGGAGACGTGTACACCCATTTTACGGATATTGTCAATGGTCTAAAACCACTTGGTAAACGTTTTTTCAATTTTAAACTTGTTAACAAGATATTAAGATCCCTTCCAAAAAGTTGGGATCCTAAAGTAACAATAATACAAGAAGCAAATGACCAAAATAACTTTTCGTTTGAAGAACTTATCGAGTCCTTGATGACCTATGAAATGACATGTATAACACATGATAAACTTAAGAACAACCTTCCAAAGAACAGGAATGACATGTCACTTAAAACCAAAAAATGCCACTTGGGTGAAAACTTAAGTAATGATGATGATGATGACTTAACACTCCTTACAAGAAAGTTTAAAAAATTCTTAAAAAGAAACAAAACAAAATAGGACTTTAAGAATAAAAGTGAACTAAAAAAGGATCAAATAATTTGCTATGAATGCAAAAAGCCGGGGCACTTCAAAAATGAATGTCCCCAAGTGAAAAAGAAGCTACCAAAGAAAAAGAAAACACTCAAAGCAACCTAGGATGATTTGAGTGTATCTGAAAATGAGGAGCCAATTAACAAAGATGAAGTTACAAATTACGCTCTAATAACGCTCAATAATGAGGTAAGTGACTCATTTAGCTTTTGATGATTTACTTATTACTTTCAATGATCTATATGATAAATGCAAGCTAGTTGGTAAAAAATATAAGTTATTAAAAAAGGAGTATACTCCTTTTGTTAGCGAATTTGATAAATTAACAAATGAGCATAATGATAGTATGTTAGTTTCTTGCACTAAGTGTGAAGAGATAGATTCACTTAAAAAAGAAAATATTTTACTACAAGAAATATTAGAAAAATTTAAAATATATAATAAATCTCTAAACATAATCCTTGCTAAAAAGGGTCATATTCATAGAAAGGAAGGAATTGGCTTTGTGAGTAACACTCAACAAAAGTTAACTATATTCGTTAAAAGACCTACATCACATGTCTCACTTAGAGAAAAATATAATTTTTATGAAAAATATGGTTATTTTACCTACAAATGTCCATTTGAAAGGTATAGTCAACACAAATTAGTTTGGATCCCTAAAGGAATCATAAATCACTCAGTAGATTTATTTATGTGGGACCCAAGGTTAAATGAGTACCTAAAAGAAAGCACCATTTCTTGTAGATATGACTACAACTACAAGCTAGGAGCAAGAGATGGTACCTTGATAGTGGATGCTCAAGGCACATGACCGGAGATCCAACACACTTCTCTAAGCTCACTAGCTAAGACGAAGGATTTGTCACATTCGGAGAAAACAACAAAAGAAAAATTATTGACAAAAGAAATATAGATAGCAAATCAAAATTTTTGATTGAAAATATTTTATTAATAGATGGTTTAAAACATAATTTGCTAAGAATTAGTCAATTGTGTGATAAAGGTTATAATATCAAATTTGAATCTAATACTTATATTATAGAAATACTACACATAAATAGATCTTTGATTGCCTTAAGGACCAACAATGTCTATACTATTGATCTTGATGAGTTTTATGATGAAACTTGTTTTTTGGTTTTAAATGATGATGCATAACTTTAGCATAGAAGATTAGGTCATGCAAGTATGAAACTAATTTCACAAATTACAACTAAAGAACTAGTAAGAGGTATGCCTAAAATTAAATTTGTCAAAGATAAAGTTTGTGATGCATTCCAACTAGAAAAATAAATAAAAAGTAGTTTCAAATCAAAGAATCTAATAAGCACCTCTAGACCACTATAATTGATCCATATAGATTTATTTGGACCAATTGATACAACAAGCTTAAGTGGTAGTAAATATGCCTTTGTAATTATTGATGATTATAATATATATACTTAGACATACTTCTTGGTACATAAAAGTGATTGCTTTAAATATTTTTAAATTTTTTGTAAATTAGTTCAAAATGAAAAAGGTTTTATGATTGTCTTTATTCGAAGTAATCATAGTGGTGAATTTTAAAACTATAATTTTAAAAACTTTTATGATTTAAATGGGTATAACCATAACTTCTCCACTCCAAGAAACCCTCAACAAAATGAAATTATTGAGAGAAAAAATGAGAGTTTACAAAAAATGGTAAGAACCATGCTTAATGAACATAGCCTACCTAAATATTTTTGGGCTGAAGCCGTTAACACGATATGCTATGTCATGAATAGGGATTTTGTAAGACCATTACTTTTTAAAACTCTTTATGAATTATAGAACAACAAAAGACCCAATATTTTATATTTTAAAATTTTTGATCATAAATGTTTTGTTTTAAATGAAAAAGATGCCTTAGAAAAATTTGATACAAAATCCAATAAAGGCATTTTTCTTGGTTACTCCTCTATATCTAAAGTTTTTCGTGTTTTTAATAAAATAATTTTGGTTATAAAGGAATCTATTCATGTTGTTTTTAATGAGCTTCCCAAATTAAAAAAATGATTTTGATGATTACTTTAATTTTGATGTTTTAAATTTGAATGAAAACTCTCCTCCTCCAAGCAACTTGGATGTATCTTCTTCCAAAGAATCCTTACCTAAGGATTAGAAATATGTAGATGCTCATCCTAAGGAGCTAATCATTGTAGACATATCAAAAGGTGTTCAAACTCATTCTTTAAAAAAAAAAAATTATGCGAATGCAACCTTTTTATCTTAAATTGAACCAAAATGTATTGAAGAAGCCCTAAATGATGATTCATGGGTTGTTGCAATGCAAGAAGAGTTAAATCAATTTAAGAGAAATGAGGTGTGAGAACTAATTCCTAGACCTAGTGACCATTTGGTAATTGGTACTAAATGAGTCTTTAGAAACAAGCAAGATGAACTTGGTATCATAGTAGGAAATAAGACTAGATTAGCCATAAGGATTCTCTTTGCTTATGCTAGTTGTAATAATTTTAAATTATTTTAAATGGATGTTAAAAGTACTTCTCATAATGACTTTATTTCCAAAGAAGTTTATGTTGAATAATGTTGAATCTCGTATTTTGATGATGAAACTACTTGATATATGTTTATGATTTAATCTGCGTTTTGAGTGACGCAGGATGCTTTGATCAGGATGAGACAATTAAAGCAGGAAAATCATGTTGTGCCGGAGGAACATGTCAGAAGATTGGACGTCGGGCCGGTGGATCGGTCGACGTATCGACAGAAGGCTTCGGGCCGTGGACTCGGGCATCGGGCCAAGAAGAGCGGGTATTGTGCCAAGGATATCGGAGTTGCGGAGTCAACTGGCCGATTGGGCAATAGGCTGCAGGAAAGGACGATGCGCCGAAGAATCGGACGAAGCGTCGAAGGACCAATGACATGCCGGACAACTTGGTTAATTGCTTAGGATTAATTGTCTCGATCGAAGTTTTGTGTTGAGATAAGTGTGTAGGATTAACTACGATAAAAGATAGACAAGCAGCAGGAGTTGCGCCGGAGTCAAGTTCATGATCACGTTGGGAGTTCGAGAGTTCGACGGAAGTTCGGACGGTCGTCGGAGGTTCTGCGAGAACAGATCCGAGAAGTCCAGAAGCTTGCCAAGCGAAGCTCGTCGGAACTTGCCAAGTGGATCGTCGCAAAGTCCAGGAGTTTGCCGGAAGTCCGCAGGAGCATCACCGAGGGTTCATCGGATGATCGACGGAAGTTCGCCGGAAACTCGCCGGAAGGAGCGATTGACGCACCGAAGCAAAGCTGCAGAAGTTGTCTTAGATTTAATCGTAGTTAGCACGTTGATTAAGTTGGAAAATGGGAGGTGATCCCATTGGCTTAATCTTGGGGCAATTGGGCCCCTGAAAGACTGAAATTGGGCCGAATGGAATGAACCATTCGGACCCTGATTGCACCAGGCGGTGCAACCTCCCCAGCCAAGAGGTGCAACCGCCCAGGGCTCAGTCTCCAAGCGAGACTGGGCGGTGCAACCTCCTCTGTCAAGAGGTAGCACCGCCAGAGCTCAAGTTTCGAGCTCTGCCAAGAGGTGCAACCACCGAGCTCGGTCTTCGAGCTCTGGCAGAGAGGAGCAACCTCTCTGGACAGGAGAAGCACCGCCCGAGCTCGGTCTTCGAGCTCTGGCAGAGAGGTGCAACCACCTCTGGCAGAGAGGTGCAACCTCTCTGGTCAGGAGATGCACCGCCTGAGCTCGGTCTTCGAGCTCTGGCAGAAAGGTGCAACCACCCCTGACAGAGAGATGCATCCGCCTGAGCTCGGTCTTCGAGCTCTGCCAGGCGGTGCAACCTCTCCAGTCAGAGGTGCAACCGCCTGATCCCGGAATTCCGGGATTTGATGGTTTTGAGCTCCAAATTTGAACTGGGTTGGGGCCTATAAATACCCCACCCATTCAGCACTGAGAGAGCATGAACTCAAGCCGAAATCTTGATCTTTTCAGTGGTTCTTAGAGCTCAAAACTGCTAGTTTTCCTCCTCCTTCTGTTCTTCAAGTTTGAGTTGTAAAGAGAGGAGAGAAAACATTTGTAAGGGTTGTCTCCTAAGCCCATCAAAAGGAGTGAATCTGTAAGAGGGTAGTTGGCCTTCGCCTATTGAAGGAAGGCTTCTAGTTGATGTCGGCAACCTCGTCGGTGGAGGAAGCCAAAAGTGGAGTAGGTCAAGGCTGACCGAACCACTCTAAATCTCTGGTTTGCGTTTATTTTTGAGCACTATATCATTACTGCAAACCTCCTTCATTACTACTGCTCTCTGCGCTTTCACGAACAAGTTCTAAGTGCTGTTCTTCCGAATCTGCATTCAGACGTAAATTCGTATTTTCGTACATTACAGTTTACGTTTACGTTTGATTCTGCAGAACTGTCTTCCGTGCTTTTACGAACGAGTTTCTTTGCAGTTTACACTTACATTTTGATCTTATTGATAACTGCAAATTGTCCTCTACAATTTTACGAACGAGTTTCAACATTTGGACGTAAAACTGCACTTAGACGTAAATCGGCTTTCCTCGCACAATCATCAGATCTCAGTTCACGTTTACGTCTTGATTTCAACTGCATACTGCCTTCTGCGAGTATACAAACGAGTTTCAAAGTTCAGACGTAAATCTGCGTTTAAAACGTAAATCTGCGTTTAGACGTAAATCTGCGTCTAGACGTAAATCTGCGTTTAGACGTAAATCTGTTTTTTTGCAGATTACTTTTTGAGCTGTACAACAGCAGCACATCGTCTTTATACTTCTGCTTAAACTGCTTCTAGACGCAAACTGTGTTTAGACGCAATCTGCGCTTAGACGCAATCTGCGTTTAGACGCAATCTGCGCTTAGACGCAATCTGCGCTAAGACGCAAACTGCGCTTAGACGCAATCTGAGTTTAGACGCAATCTGCATTTAGACGCAAACTGCGTTTAGACGCTAACTGTGTTTAAACGTAAACTGCACTCAATCATAAGTAATCTTAGAATCGGCTTTTGCATCAAAATAGTTTTTTTATTGAACGAACGCAGCTTTTGGTTTTTAATCGCTGTAAGATTTCCGCTGCACTAATTCACCCCCCCCCCCTCTTAGTGCTCTCGATCCTAACAATTGGTATCAGAGCGGGGTATTTCTCATTTCGGATTTACACCCGAGAGAAATGGCTCTTCAAGAGGGCTTTTCGGTCTTTCGTCCACCGTTCTTTAACGGATTGGACTATACTTATTGGAAAACTCGAATGAGAGTTTTCTTGATGTCTCTAAATCTGGATTTATGGAATATCATTGAAAACGGTTTTCAACTTCCCTCTAAACCGATGAACGAATGGTCGGACTTGGAGAAGAAGTATTTTTCTTTAAACGCAAAGGCTATGAATGCCTTATTTTGCGCTTTGGACAAAAATGAGTTCAATCGGGTTTCTTTGTGCGAAACGGCTTTCGATATTTGGCGCACTCTTGAAATCATGCACGAGGGAACTAGTAGAGTCAAAGACTCGAAAGTTAATATTTTACTGCATGATTTCGAGCTTTTTCATATGAAACCAAGCGAATCCATTGTTGACATGTACACCCGTTTTACGGATGTCGTCAATGGTTTAAAATCACTTGGTAAAAGCTTTTCGGATTTTGAACTCGTTAACAAAGTTTTGCGCTCACTTTCTAAAACTTGGGATTCAAAAGTAACTGCTATTCAAGAATCGAAAAACCTAAACAACTTACCACTTGAAGAACTAATTGGTTCATTGATGACATATGAAATGGTGCACAATGCACATGATGAACATGTTGAACATAATCACCTTCCAAAGAACAGGAAGGATTTGGAACTCTGGACAAATGAATGCCACTTGAGCGATGACTCAAGTGATGAGGACAATGATGAACAAACCAACCTTCCAAAGAACAGGAAGGATTTGGGACATAGAACATTTGAAGACCACTCGAGCATAAGCTCAAGTGATGGTGAACTTAAACTACAAATGAAACGAAAATTAAAAAGTAAAAAGAATCGAACTACTTGCTTTAAACGCAAGAAGAAGAACAAAAATTGGGATGAATCGAGCTCCTCCGAAGAAGAGAAAGTCAACAAAAGCAAGGCGGCAAACTACGCCTTAACAGCCTACAATGATGAGGTAATCGAAATCCCCCTAATTTATTTTGAAATTACTTGATGCTTTCATGATGTATTTTTCTCTTTTAGTTTAGAATTAATTTTCTTAAAAATTACATGTTAAAAAAAAAAAATTTATTACAAAATTATGATCATGCTAGTAATTTCAAAAATGATAATATTGCATATTTTATGATAAACAAACAAAATTTGATTGAAAATATGAAATCATGGTTAAGAAGTAATAATGTGTATCATGTTTGATTAACATTGTTGAATGAAATCACGTTTGATTTAAAGTAATGCATAATAATATTAAATGGTTATGATACAATGATTAACAATTTTATGCATGAGATTTTAAGTTATTCATGATCATGAGCTTGTTTGATCTTCATGATTTAAATTCAAAATCTATAGCAAAAATCATGTCTGAATATATGAAAGTGTTAATTTCATTTTCGGATTCACTTAACAAGTGGTATCCTAACTATCGGATTTACTCATACACTTATGAAAAATAATTTTCTAAAATAGATTTGATGAAATGATTCCTGCTTATAAATTCCATCTTGAAATATGAATGATAGTATTTTTGCTTGCAAAGATTTGTTTCACATACATATCTCCTATGATTCATGTGCAGAAAAAAAAATTTATAAATCATAATACAATGAGATTTCTTATGCAAAAATAAAGTGCTTTTGTGATTCATTGCTAAAGAGAATAATTATTAAAATCATGATCTTGATAATTATAACATGAAGCTCGTTATAAATCAAGATCGTTCATTATGCTTATCAAAAAGGAGTTCTTCAAATGAAATGCAACTTGTCTTTTGATTTCTTAGAATTCAATGAAGTGTCATATTAATATCTTAAAACTTGGAATATTTTAAAATGTGATCTTGATAATAATGTTTCAAGTCTCTTTGTACTATATCTTTTCAAATGAATCATGAGCCTTGATATCATATATTTCATAATATAGAAATAACAAGATTTCTTTGCCTTTTGTCTTGAACTTTCATGCTTATCTTAATTTGGCATATAAAGACTAAGGCATGATTAGATGAAAAAGAATCTCTTAAAAAAATGCTTTTCCCATCTGATCGAGATTAATGATTTCATGATATTTTGTGAATCTCGAAATTAATTTTAATGACTTGATTATGAATTTCAAGTTAATGATTTGATTTGAATAAGTTTTATCTAAATCATAATCTTGATCTTGCAAAATTGAAGTCACAAATAATATCTTGTGGTATTCATGAATTGATACTCACAATATGAAAGCATTGATATTCATGACTTGAATTGGATTGAAACATTGTATGCTTAAATTAATCATTCTCCTATGTTTCAAAAATTCCTTAAATGCCTTATGTGATGATTGAAAACTAACTTGCTTTATGATGAATCACGAATCATAACTTGATCTATGATGCCTTGAAATGATTGAAATATTTAACACTTTTATGCTCTATCCCCCTACTTTCTTCTTGTTTTCAATGATAAAATGGGGAGAAGTTTTGATCATGCATGGTAGAATATAATTTGACAAAATTGATACCATCATTATATGAAACATTTATGATGTCCAATTATGCATGCAATACTTGTGCTTTCTAATTATGATGTGATGTGTTGCATATGATGTAAATCATGATTTAAAATGCTATGAGTGCTAAGTTACACACTTTGAGAAGAAATTGCTATATTGAAACATTAATGTAATTATGAATGGTGATATGAAATTATGCATGTAATACTTCAACCTATGATAACGATGCATGCAATGATAAAATATTCATGATGAAAAATTGTCTTGACATTCATAACTTGATTATTCATCCTTTGTCATGATTTTGAAATCGTTGTAAAAGGAAAAAGAACTACAAAACTGTATTCTTCCTTTCTTTTTGACAATGACAAAGGGGGAGATAGCTAGCTTGCACAAGTCAAGAAGATGCAAAAACTTGATTGCTAACTTGCTTATTTCAAGAAGCAAAAATTGTCTTCTTGAAAATCACTATCTTGAATATCTCAAGAAGCAAGACTTGCAACCTGCACATTACAATAGGAAGCAATAATCATGAGCCTACACAAGAAAGTTATCTTGCATTTGCTTTCGAAGTTTTTGCTAGCTTGTATATTGCGAAACTTGTATATCATAAAAATTGCTAGCTTGTAGTCTAAAGAGAAGCGAAAAGTTGCTATCTCAAAAGAAGCATATGTGCTATCTTGCCTATCTCAAGAGGCAAAAATGCTAACTTGCACATCTAGCAAAACTTGACAAATTTGCATATCTCAAGAACCAAGAGTTGCTTTCTTGAACATCTCAAAACTGCTAGCTTGCATGTTCTAAAAGTGCTATCTTGTATGCTGTAAAACTTGCATATCTAAAACTTGATAGCCTGAATATTCTAAGCATGATGTAACATTTGCTAAATTTTTTGGCTTCCAAACTGCATGATGATAAAACTTGATATTATGTTTTTCATGCAATAAGTTAAACCAATATCACAAACACTTGATTGTGATACTTCTCCTTTTTGTTGATGACAAAGGGGGAGAAGTATGTTGATGAAAGTATGTTGATGACATGACATGTGATGCATAAGTTTATGCATATGTTGACGTGTTGCAAGTATTCATGATGAATATTGCAATGACTTGAATTCAGTTTGAATTCAAGGTTCTATCAATATGGCATATTGATAGGGGGAGTTTGTTTAAACTCCGGGAGTTAAGTTTAACTCCGTCATCAAGTGGTTGTCATCATCAAAAAGGGGGAGATTGTTGAATCTCGTATTTTGATGATGAAACTACTTGATATATGTTTATGATTTAATCTGCGTTTTGAGTGACGCAGGATGTTTTGATCAGGATGAGACAATTAAAGCAGGAAAATCATGTTGTGCCGGAGGAACATGTCAGAAGATTGGACGTCGGGCCGGTGGATCGGTCGACGTATCGACAGAAGGCTTCGGGCCGTGGACTCGGGCATCGGGCCAAGAAGAGCGGGTATTGTGCCAAGGATATCGGAGTTGCGGAGTCAACTGGCCGATTGGGCAATAGGCTGCAGGAAAGGACGATGCGCCGAAGAATCGGACGAAGCGTCGAAGGACCAATGACATGCCGGACAACTTGGTTAATTGCTTAGGATTAATTGTCTCGATCGAAGTTTTGTGTTGAGATAAGTGTGCAGGATTAACTACGATAAAAGATAGACAAGCAGCAGGAGTTGCGCCGGAGTCAAGTTCATGATCACGTTGGGAGTTCGAGAGTTCGACGGAAGTTCGGACGGTCGTCGGAGGTTCTGCGAGAATAGATCCGAGAAGTCCAGAAGCTTGCCAAGCGAAGCTCGTCGGAACTTGCCAAGTGGATCGTCGCAAAGTCCAGGAGTTTGCCGGAAGTCCGCAGGAGCATCACCGAGGGTTCATCGGATGATCGACGGAAGTTCGCCGGAAACTCGCCGGAAGGAGCGATTGACGCACCGAAGCAAAGCTGCAGAAGTTGTCTTAGATTTAATCGTAGTTAGCATGTTGATTAAGTTGGAAAATGGGAGGTGATCCCATTGGCTTAATCTTGGGGCAATTGGGCCCCTGAAAGACTGAAATTGGGCCGAATGGAATGAACCATTCGGACCCTGATTGCACCAGGCGGTGCAACCTCCCCAGCCAAGAGGTGCAACCGCCCAGGGCTCAGTCTCCAAGCGAGACTGGGCGGTGCAACCTCCTCTGTCAAGAGGTAGCACCGCCAGAGCTCAAGTTTCGAGCTCTGCCAAGAGGTGCAACCACCGAGCTCGGTCTTCGAGCTCTGGCAGAGAGGAGCAACCTCTCTGGACAGGAGAAGCACCGCCCGAGCTCGGTCTTCGAGCTCTGGCAGAGAGGTGCAACCACCTCTGGTAGAGAGGTGCAACCACCTCTGGCAGAGAGGTGCAACCTCTCTGGTCAGGAGATGCACCGCCTGAGCTCGGTCTTCGAGCTCTGGCAGAAAGGTGCAACCACCCCTGACAGAGAGATGCATCCGCCTGAGCTCGGTCTTCGAGCTCTGCCAGGCGGTGCAACCTCTCCAGTCAGAGGTGCAACCGCCTGATCCCGGAATTCCGGGATTTGATGGTTTTGAGCTCCAAATTTGAACTGGGTTGGGGCCTATAAATACCCCACCCATTCAGCACTGAGAGAGCATGAACTCAAGCCGAAATCTTGATCTTTTCAGTGGTTCTTAGAGCTCAAAACTGCTAGTTTTCCTCCTCCTTCTGTTCTTCAAGTTTGAGTTGTAAAGAGAGGAGAGAAAACATTTGTAAGGGTTGTCTCCTAAGCCCATCAAAAGGAGTGAATCTGTAAGAGGGTAGTTGGCCTTCGCCTATTGAAGGAAGGCTTCTAGTTGACGTCGGCAACCTCGTCGGTGGAGGAAGCCAAAAGTGGAGTAGGTCAAGGCTGACCGAACCACTCTAAATCTCTGGTTTGCGTTTATTTTTGAGCACTATATCATTACTGCAAACCTCCTTCATTACTACTGCTCTCTGCGCTTTCACGAACAAGTTCTAAGTGCTGTTCTTCCGAATCTGCATTCAGACGTAAATTCGTATTTTCGTACATTACAGTTTACGTTTACGTTTGATTCTGCAGAACTGTCTTCCGTGCTTTTACGAACGAGTTTCTTTGCAGTTTACACTTACATTTTGATCTTATTGATAACTGCAAACTGTCCTCTACAATTTTACGAACGAGTTTCAACATTTAGACGTAAAACTGCACTTAGACGTAAATCGGCTTTCCTCGCACAATCATCAGATCTCAGTTCACGTTTACGTCTTGATTTCAACTGCATACTGCCTTCTGCGAGTATACAAACGAGTTTCAAAGTTCAGACGTAAATCTGCGTTTAAAACGTAAATCTGCGTTTAGACGTAAATCTGCGTCTAGACGTAAATCTGCGTTTAGACGTAAATCTGTTTTTTTGCAGATTACTTTTTGAGCTGTACAATAGCAGCACATCGTCTTTATACTTCTGCTTAAACTGCTTCTAGACACAAACTGTGTTTAGACGCAATCTGCGCTTAGACGCAATCTGCGTTTAGACGCAATCTGCGCTTAGACGCAATCTGCGCTAAGACGCAAACTGCGCTTAGACGCAATCTGAGTTTAGACGCAATCTGCATTTAGACGCAAACTGCGTTTAGACGCTAACTGTGTTTAAACGTAAACTGCACTCAATCATAATTAATCTTAGAATCGGCTTTTGCATCAAAATAGTTTTTTTATTGAACGAACGCAGCTTTTGGTTTTTAATCGCTGTAAGATTTCCGCTGCACTAATTCACCCCCCCCCTCTTAGTGCTCTCGATCCTAACAAATAACCACTTGGATTTGAAAATATCATTTTCTCAAATCATGTTTTTAAGTTGTCTAAGGCTCTATATGATTTGAAACAAGCCCCAAGAGCTTGGTATGAGAGACTTAGTTCCTTTCTAATTAAGAATAATTTTTTGAAAGGTAAAGTTGATACCACATTGCTTATTAAATATTTTAAAAATAATTTTTTTATAGTTCAAATTTATGTTGATGATATTATTTTTGGTTCTACTAATGAGTCTTTATATGAATATTTTGTAAAAATTATGAGGCAAGAATTCGAAATGAACTTAATGGACGAATTAACTTTTTTCTTAGGATTGTAAATTAAGTAACTAAGTGATGAATTTTTTATGAGTCATAATAAATATGCTTTAGATATATTAAAATAGTTAAATATGGATAGTTCTAAGGCTATTAACACACCAATGACTTCAATAAAGTTAGATATGGACTATGATGGAGAAAATTTTGATTAAAAGACTTATAGGGGTATGATAGGTAGCTTACTATATCTCATCATAACTAGACCAGACATTATATATAGTGTTGGATTATGTGCTAGATTTTAATCTAATTCTAAGCCATCTCACCTAAAAGACATTAAGAGGATTTTTAGATACATAAAAGGAACTCCTAAACTAGGATTATAGTATCTAAAATCCAAAAACTTTGAATTAATTACTTATGCCGATGCAGATTTTGCTGGATATAGGGTAGATGAAAAAAGTACATCAAGAACATATCAACTCTTAGATCATGCATTTGTCTCTTGGTCTTCCAAGAAACAAAACTCGGTTGCATTATCTATAGCCGAAGTTGAGTATATAGCAATAGGTGCATGTTGTACTCGAGTTATATGGATAATAAATACATTAGAAGATTATAAAATTTACTTGAAAAATATTCCTATAAAATGTGATAATACTAGTGTAATATATTTAACAAAAAATCTCATTCAACACTCTAGAACTAAACATATTGACAGTAGGCATCATTATATTAGAGATCATGTTAATAACCATGATATATCTTTAGAATTTATTGATACAAAACATCAATTAGCTGATATTTTTATAAAACCTTTAAATGAGAAATAATTTGATTTTATTAGAAGAGAATTAGGCATATTAAATCTTCCAAATACATGAGTTCTTTTTATATATTTTTCGGATCTCTTAGGTATTTTTCGAAATTGAGTTTTCATTTTATCGAGATCATTTCCTATCACCTTCTTGAAGTTTTATTCATGGATTTTTGATCTTTCATTTGATGATCTTTTCCTATGAATTCTTCCTCTCTCTACTCACGAAAGAAGAGTTTCTTTTTATTCATGGACTTTTGGTGTACTTGATCTTTTATGCGATGATCATTTCCTATGAATCCTTCTTCCTTCTATTTACAAGAATAAGGATTTGATTCATAAATTTTTAGTATGCACATTTTGATCTTTTATGTGATGAACCCTTTTTCTCTGTGAAAGTAGAAGCTTGATTCATGGAATTTTGATTCTTATAACTTGATTTTTCTTATGATGAATGAATTTCTCTCTTTTTTTCTTCTTCCTCTTCTTTTTATTTTTATGAAAAAAGGAAGAAAGAAACTTGCTAGCATCTCAAGAAAAGCAAAAATGCTAGTTTGCATATCTCAAGAAGAACCAAAAAGTGCTTATATATCGAAAGAGAAGTGCAAGCTTACCCATTTCATAAATTCGCTTAACATCTAAAATGGTATCTTGCAAAGTTTTTTACTTAACTTTACAAATTTACTAGCTTGCATAAATGGGTGTAAAACTTACTTGCATAGTTTAAAATACATATATAAATTGTTGAATGATTATCTTTTTTGTTGATGACAAATGGGGAGAAATGATGAATGTTTGGAATCATAATGTTGTATTTGGTATCATGCATGAAGTGATAAATTATCAAGACCCGAGTCTGATGAGCCAATTGGCCAATAACTCCATCCATGGGAATCATAATGTTGTATTTAAAATGAGTTCTCGACTCCATCCATGGGTAGCCCTTTTCTACTCGAGCCCTCTCACCTTGCCCAAATGCTAGGTTGACTCTGATACCAAATGTCATGACCCAAGTTTGATGAGCCAACTGGCTAAGCGAGAGTTAATTTAGTACACTCATCAGGCCCATATAAGCTAATCATATGCATTGCCCACTTCCGATGTGGGACTAATAGGATGTTACAATATCCACTAAGTGAGTTCTCGACTCCATCCATGGGTAGCCCTTTCCTACTCGAGCCCTCTCACCTTGCCCAAATGCTAGGTCGGCTCTGATACCAAATGTCACGACCCGAGTCTGATGAGTCAATTGGCCAATAACTCCATTTTGGTCATTCAACCACGGACCAAAATGCTTAAGCTGGAGTTAACGTAGTATACTCACCAGGCCCATATAAGCTAATCAGACACATTGCCCACTTCCGATGTGGGACTAATGAGATGTTACATAAATGGTTAAAAAATACTTTAGAACCATGTATGTTATGCCCAAAATGATAAAAAAATGAATGCTTTGATACCATATATGTTATGCCCAAAATGATTGAAAATATGAATACCTTAGTATCATGAATGTTATGCCCAAAATTATGTTAATTTTGGCATCATGCATAAAGTGATGAATACTTTAGTATAATGTAGGTTATGCCTAAAGTAATGTTGTTTACTATGAAGTGATGAAATTATGTATGTTATATTTTGATGACTTGGAACTATGATGATGCACAATGTATGAAATTTTGATATATTGCATTGATCAAAATTGTTTCACTTAAATTCAAGGGTTATGATTCTTTTTGAATTCAAGTTTGTCTTATCTCAATATAACATATAGATAGGGAGAGTTAAAGTTAATTTCGTCATCAATTGATTGTCATCGTCAAAAAGGGGGAGATTATTGAATCTCAAAATTTGATGATGAAATAAATTGATGAATTAATGATCTAATCCATGTATTGAGATAAGTGATGCAGGACTAACTACGATTGTGAGATAGGTAAAACGATTAAAATAGAATCCATTGTTGGGCCGGAGTTAATGATTGGGCATCGGGCCAGATGAATCGGGTGATACACTAAAGGATCGGACGATGTAGTGAAAGCTCGCCGAGAGTTCGCCGAAAGCTCATTGGAAGTTCGTCGGGAGTTCATCGAAAGCTCGTCAAAAGTTCACCAAGAGTTCAGTTGAATAATTAACATGCTGAACAACTTAGATTCTTTGTATCATAAATTGATTTAGCCTTAACTATCGTAGTTAGGATTTTAATTTGAGTTAATTTTGGGAGAAATCCTATTAACTCAAATTAGGGGCCAATTAGGCTCTAAACAAGGTTGAATTGGGTTAGTATGATGGCCCATTTAGCCACTTGGAGCCACGTCAGGCGGTGGCACCACCCAGACTAGGTGGTGGAACCACTTGAGGCTCAGCATCCCAAGTGGTTTGGGCAGTGGTACCACTAGTAGTTAATACTGCCAAGCAATGGTACCACCATGTCAGATGGTGGTACCGCTAGAGCCCAATCTTTGATGCTCTGTCAGGCGGTCGTACCACCCAGATTGAGTGGTGGTACCACCTATTGTCAGTCTGCAGGCGATGATACCGCCCAGTACTAGCGGTGGTATTGCCAATACCTCAAAAATCTAGGATAAGACACTTTTTAGTTATATTTTTGAAGCCATTGGGGCCTGTAAATATCTCACTCTTTCCTACGTGAAAGAGCACAAAAAGTGTAAACACAAATCTTGAGATTTTGGTTATAAAAGTGTTAAAAAAGTATTAAGTGTCCTCCTCCTTCTTTAGCTTTGTGATCAATCTAAGAGATGTGTGAGGCTTGTAAAAGGTTATCTCCTAAACCTGTTAAAAGGAGAAAGAGTTATAAGAGGGTAGTTGGTCTTCGCCCATTGAAAGAAGACTGATAGTGGATGCTGGTGGCCTCAATGGAGAAGGAATTGAGAGTGGATATAGGTTATGATGACCTAACCACTATAAAATTGGTATGCACTTTCTTGTTGCTCTTCATTACTATTGTTTTTTTACCTTAATTGCTTATCACTCTTATTATAAGTCATGTTAGGATCAAGAGCGGCACTAAGTAGGGGGGGGGGGGGGTGAAATAGTATAGTGGAAAACTTTTGTGATTTCAAAAAAATGTTCGTTTCGATTAAAATTGATTCATACGAAAATAGTTTCGATTCAATCCGTTTTGGAGAGATTACGAACTTGAAAGCTTTCGTAAAAGTGCAAGAGAGGATTAAGGAGATTTGCAGTAATATAAATTGCTCAAATGAAAAGCAAACTAGGATTTAGAGTGGTTCGGTCAACGTGACCTATATCCACTTTCGGATTCCTCCTCCGACAAGGTCTCCGACGTCCACTAAATGCCTTTCTTTAATAGGTAAAGACCAACCACCTCTTTTGTAGCACTTTCTCCTTTTCATGGGTCTAGGAGAGAACCCTTACAAGTCTCACACCTCTCTTGAATGATCTCAAAACTTAGAAAGGGAGGAGGAGAACTCTAGCACTTGTTTACAACACTTTTACACCCTAACAACTCAAGATTATCTCAATGCTTTTGTGCCCTTTCATGTAGAAAAGGGTGAGATTTTTATAGGCCCCAATAGCTTTAAAAATGGAGTTAAAAAGTATCTAATATGAATTTTTGGGGTCCTGGTGGTACCATCGCCATTACTGGGCGGCACCACCGCTTGACATCTGACATTAGGTGGTACCATCGCTTGATAGAGCTCGGAGACCGAGCTCCGACGGTACCACCGTTGGCAGCAATAACTACCGGCGGTACCACCGCTCAGTCTAGGCGGTACCACCACCCAGATTTCCTGGGGCATTGCTTTCCAAGCGGTGCCACCGTCGGCCAAGAATTCAAGGGCTGAATTAGGTGCTCAATTCAGCCCAATTTAGCCCTGTTAAGGGCTCAATTGGCCCCTAATTAAGTTAATGAGATTACCTCCCAATCCTAACTTAATTTACGCTTTAACTATGATAATTAAGACATGTTTACTGCACTTCTTATTTTGGTGCATCAATTGCTCTTCCGGTGAGCTTCCGGCGTACTTCTGGTGAACATCCGATGAACTCTTGGCAATGCTCCGACAGACTCCCGACAAGCTCTTAGACTTTACAACGATCTTCTTACCAAGTTTCGATGAGCTTCTTTAGCAAGCTCTTGGAATTCTCAGTTGGTTCTGGCAGAACTTCCGACGAACGTCCGGATTTTCGATGAACGTCCGGATTTTCGACGAACTCTCGAACTCCCAATGAGATCTCGATCTTGACTCCGGCACAACACCTGTTTTATGTCTTACTACTATCGTAGTTAATCCTGCACACTTTTCTCAATATATAGATTAGATCAAACAATTTACAATTGACTTCATCATCAAACTTCGAGATTCAACAAGTCAAGCATACTTTCAATATCTTCTCCAATACATTTTTAATCAAGCCGAAAGTTTTGAATCAACTTAATTTTTTATGATAGTACTAATTCACCCCCCCTTTTAGTGTTATTCATGATCCTAACATGATAGAGTAACCCTCTTGAATGTCAAAAAAGGTCATTTATCTTAGGTGTTAAACTAATGAAGAGAAACTTTGCTCTAATACCAAGTGTTAGGATTGTGAATGACACTAAGAGGGGGGGGGGGGGGCTAAATTAGTGCTATCAAAAACTTTCATTTGATGAAAGCTAATATCGAAAGTGAGCTTGACTTAGAGTAAGTATAAAGTAAAGCACCTGCATTGTATCCCTAGTGTCCCCACACGAGCAGCTATAAGATCAGCTGCATCCATCATATGAATGAGTATATAACACACTAGTCTGTTTGATTATCTCGATGTTCCTCTCAAGTAATCTATGATCGAGATTATTTAGTATTTGTATTTAAAGGCGAATCGGTCTTATTATCTTGATCTCATTATGATCCGATTCCCATTGCACAGATCCATGGACATCATAATATATTCATGCAATAGGCAATATAAAGTGATAAAATACTAAATAATAATAAGAAGCAAAAAGACTGCGTATTAAGTCACATATGCTATCACTCACGTGATTGGATTACATGGCACATATGACTAGCAATGGTTGGTCGGGTCCCTCGAGACCATAATGGTTTAGAGACCGAACAGGACGGGAATCATAAAAAGTTGTGGTCAGTAAGAGTTATCAATTTTTTTGGCTTAGTATGATTGGTTGAGTCACTCGAGGTTATACTAAGATGCCCGATTGGATCCTGATGCCCACTATAAGTCTGTCAGAGACTTCCATTTCACGTGTTGAGGGTATCACATGACTCGCTAAAAAAATAGTGGGAGCATGTCAAGATAGAAGTCCATATCTTGATTGTTTATTTCTTTGAAAAATCTGTATGTTATTTATTTATGCTACATCTCTCATTTGTTAAAAACATAACGTTTTCAAATCCCTTATGTGACATACTTGATGTCAATCGTCTTATTAGTCCAAATTATATGAATTACCTCCGTAACTTGAGAATCATTCTCACGGCAAAGAAAATCGCGTATATCCTTGATAAGTGATGCTTACGCTTGAGGAAGGGGCAAGCGAGGATGTGACACGAGAGTGCCTAATTTGCTATAATATGCTATGGTATTTTTTTTAGCCTAAAATATTACCTCATAGTTTTCAACTCAGCCCACTCAGATATGATAGCTCATGAGCACATTTCTTAGATAAAGTTAAATTAGTGCCATCGAAAACTTTCAATGATTTTAAAAAAGTACATTCGAGGAAAGCTAATATCAAAAGTGAGCTTGACTTAGAGTAAGTGCAAAGTAGAGCACCTGCATTGTATCCCTAGTATCCCCACACAAGCAGCTATAAGACCAGCTACATCTATTATATGAATGGGTATACAACACACTAGTCTGTTTAATTATCTTGATGTCCCTCTCGAGTAACCTATGATTGGGATTATTTAGGATCTATATTTAATGGCAAATCGGTCTCATTATCGTGATCTCATTACTATCTGATTCCCATTGCATAGATCCATGAACATCATAATATATTCATACAATAGGCAATATAAAATAATAAAATATCAAATAATAATAATAAGTAAAAAGACTGCATGTCAAGTCACACATGCTATCACTCACGTGATTGACTTACATGACACATATGACTAGCAATGGTTGGTTGAGTCCCTCGAGACCATAATGGTTTAGAGACCGAATAGGACAGGAAACATAAAAAGTTATGGTCGACAAGAGTT
The DNA here is from genome assembly GCF_036884655.1 of Musa acuminata AAA Group. Classification (NCBI taxonomy): domain Eukaryota; kingdom Viridiplantae; phylum Streptophyta; class Magnoliopsida; order Zingiberales; family Musaceae; genus Musa; species Musa acuminata. The sequence goes on along the minus strand of NC_088342.1, from coordinate 30,107,017 downwards.
GCCTATTTTTTTGGGCTTAGTAGGATTGGTCGAGTCCCTCGAGGTTATATTAAGATGCCCAATTGGATCCCGATACCCACTAGAAGTCTATCGGAGACTTCCATTTCATATATTGAGGGTGTCGCGTGACTCGCTAAAAAAATAGTGGGAGCATGTCAAGATAGAAGTCCATATCTTGATTATTTATTTTTCTACAAAATCTACATGTTATTTATTTATGCTACATCTCTTGTTTGTCAGAAACATAACATTTTCAAATCCCTTACGTGGCATACTTGATGTCAATCGTCTCATTAGTCCAAATTATATGAATTATCTATGTAACCTGAGAATCGTTCTTATAACGAAAAAAATCGCATATATCCTTAATAAGTGATGCTTACGCCTAAGGAAGGGGCAAGCGAGGATATGACACGAGAGTGCCTAATTTGCTATAATATGCTCATGTGGACCTTGCTGATGCTATGGTATTTTTTTTAGCCCAAAATATTACCTCATAGTTTTCAACTCAGCCCACTCAGATGTGATAGCTCATGAGCACATTTCTTAGATAAAGTTACAACTATTTCAAGGTGCCTTTTTTTTATGACTAAAGAATGTATTAAAGAAGTTGGTTACTAGTTGTAAAACACTTAATTTCAAAATTTTCTATGTATGAAGGATTATTTTATACACTAGTAATTATTTTGGTGTTTAGAGATTAAAAAAAAGTTTAGAAACTGATGATATTTTGGCAGAAGCTCTCTTGGAGTTCTCTCTTAAACTTTGTATCTCTTGGATGCTTCCTTGAGTGGTGAGTCTTTTGTTTTCAGTTCTATATCCTTATTTATTATCCTTGGGGTGGTGAACTTTTTGTATCCCTTTTTGATTTTAAACTTGGTGGTGAGCTATTTTTCAATCTTATTAAAGTTTTATCGTGAGTTTGTTCCTTTCCTACTATCATCTTTCTTCGAAATTCGTTCTAAATTATCTCCCCCCCCGTATCAGTTTGGTATTAGAGCTAAAGGTTAGAGATCATGGTATCGCGGAATGGAAAATATATAGTTGGTGAAGGTAGTGCCATGAAGATGATGTTGAGTTGTTGAGGTTGCAACTACAAAGATCGCTGCATAGTCTATAAGAAAAAAAAATAATTAAAAAAATTAGAAGTAGAAACAACCAACATAAAAATGATATCTAAGAGTTTACATCTGATGATGATACACCTTCTCATCCAAAGGAGTTGAGAAGATTTTAGGCAAGGTATGGAGTCCAAAATGAGTGGCAGAACAAATATAACCTAAGATAGGATATTCCGGAGTTTGAAGGTAAAATCATTGTCGATGACTTTATCGATTGACTTAATATATTAGAAAGAATTTTTAATTTTTATGAACTACTATAACAAAAGAAGGTAAAACTTATGGCACTCAAACTTAGACGGAATACATATTTTTGATGAAAAAATATGAAGAAATAAAGAGAACGTGAGGGGAAGAGTAAGATCGTGATATAGGAGAAAATGATAAGAGAGCTAAAGAGAAAATATTTACTTGATAATTATAGATAAGAGATCTTTCTCAAAATCCATGATTTCAAGCAAAAAGATCTTAGTATGGAGGAGTACACAGCAGAATTCGATAATCTCATGTTAAAAGGAGAGCTTGTGGAACCAAAAGAGCAAACTATTGTAAGATACTTAGGTGGTTTAAAATATGAGATTGCTAAAGTGGTTAAACTGTAGTTATATTGGTCTTCAAATGATATGAGCAAGTTGGCTTTAAAAGTTGAAAAGCAACAAAAGTTTGAAAAGAGTTCTCGGTATGGGTCAAAAGAATACTATATGAAAGGAGGAAATTCCAAACCTATTGTCGAGAGCAAGATGGTATCAAAGGTGAAAGACAAGGGTGAAAGATCTGCTAGCAGTAAACAAACACTTAATTCTTCTACCTCCCAAGTGGCCGAAAATACTTCAAATATCATAGTTTTGGGCATGTCACTTCAGATTGTCCAAATAGGAGGATTGTTACTTTGGTTGAAGATCATAGTGATGGAGGAGAAGATGAAGCCGACAACGAACCAAAATATAAGATGATGAGGAAGAGGTTACTTATGCTGATCATGATTTGTCTATTGTATTACAACTTAGCTTACAAGTGTCCTATATGGCCAAGAATGAAAGTAGGGTGAGGAAGAACGTGTTTCACACTAAATGTACTTCCCTTGGCAAGGTGTGCTTGGTGATCATCGATAGTGGCAGCTTTGAGAATATGGTATCTTTGGAGATGATGCAGAAGTTAAAGTTGGACACAATCCCTCATGTACATCCTTACCAATTATGTTGGCTGTAAAAAGAAAATGACATCAAGGTAACAAAAAGATATTTAGTTTTGTTTTCTATTGGCAAGTATTATAAAGATGAAGTATGGTGTGATATTTCTCCTATAGACGCTTGTTATTTGTTGTTGGGAACACCTTAGTATTATGATAGAAGGGTGTTGTATGATGACTGCAGACATACTTATTCTTTTAAGGTGAATAAAAAGAAGATTATTTTAGCTCAATTACAACCTTTTGAAATCAGTGCACCAAAAAAAGAATTAGCGCTTTTATGTCTTATGGTGAATGAAAAGATGAATTAGACAAATGTCATAGACAAACTTTTAAACAGGATGTTTGATATAATGCTTATGTATGTCCGTGCCTTTTAGTATGTTCATGCTTTGTACAATATGTAGAGGGACGGCTGAAGGCTTAATAGTCTCATTTTAGTTAGGTTGGTGGCCGCTTTATGCTTGTAAATAAAAGGTTGTGTCATATGGACACATGTAAGAGATTTTCGATCTGTAATGGACCATTTTAACCCTTTATTGTGCAACTGTTCGGAGCTTGTAAAGTTTGTTTGTAATTTGCATTGTCTATGAAGTGTTTTCGGAAATGTTTGCTTGTGGATCCCAAATGAGACATTTTCTCTAACCCGTTCTCTCTTTTGTGGGTCCTAAGGGACATGGGAGGCTTCGGGGAGGCTGACCTTTGCGGACGGACACGCAAGGGTGCCGCACGACTTAGGCAAAACCAGCTAAGTTCGTGACAGATGATATCAGAGCGGGACAAGCACTCATAGAAACACTTAGCATGCAAATGTGGGGGACCTAGCGGGGCTGCGTTGAGGGCAGACATCACACGCACGACCGTTTGGGGGAAAACAGGCATGGAGATGTAGGGAAAAGGAGTCGCTCGGAGGAGCGGGCATCTGACATTAGCATTCAGAGGAATGGCCAACCCTTCACGTAAGAGGCACCATGAGAACATGCAAGCTTGGAAGAATGCAGAGCGCACAAAGGTTGCTATGGCTGAGTTTGAGCTACGGCTCAACGTTGACGACTATACTTGATGGTGCTCAAGGCAAGCGAGGCGCTTGGTAAAGGATGAGACCATGCAAGGTGGAATGAGTTGCTCAACGACCGAAAGAGTTATGCAAAGCTCATAGAGGTGAGGGGAATTGCTAGCTCAAAGAATTTGGTACTTGTGCATGGGCTTGTATGCGGACGATGGAATGTTCGTGGTCATCCCAAGGCGACCGAAACTCGGCGCCATGGAGCATTGAAACTTTCTCTTCGGGATGTGAAGGATACGTCCGTAGGAGGCTGAAGTGTGCAACGAGTTCACCATGTTGCTAGGCCTTAAGTGGTGCAACAGGGGCTGTATTGACGTGGAGTCGCAATCTAACAAGTGCGTTTATAGGAGGCAGAACAATGCATAGTTTGTTCAGCAAATCAGAGTAGTCCAAGGGGATGGTGGTCTCCGAAATGAAGAGAGATGTTGCTCCAACGGGACAGTTATCCAGGAGGGATAAGTCTCGGCTCTCTAGAGGGAGAATCATGTGGGATGGACCTCACATGTTGAGGAGGAGTACCTCAACAAACAACAACTCCACGAAGCGCAATGGACCGAGTAAGCAGCGAGGAGTCGTTGCATGATCTCGCTTGAGAGAATGCATTGGTGAATGCATTTTGAGATCAAGTGGGGGAGCGACCCAAAGCAACACAAATGAAGGCACACTTGGAGTCGATATGGAGATCAGACTCAAGGGAGGGCTGACCCATGGCATGGTGGGTGCGAAGGCCACCATCAACTCAATGCAAAAATGAGGAGCAGAGCAACTTGGGTGTAACTTGGCGAAGTACCCAAGCCGCATGAAGGGAGCCAGTATAGAAGATGGAACATAGAGCGGAGGCACAATGCTTTCCTTGGACAGAGGTCAAGGACATGAACTCTTGCAGAGGCAAGAGAAGGATCATGTTGTTCCATGGGTCATTCATTCTGACAGAGCGGACTCATCTTGCATGGTGCCAAAGACGAAGGGAGCTTCTAGGCACATGCACCTTATCTCAGAAAAGTATTTGATGGAGGAACTAAGATGACTCTATTTGCAGAGGCGAAGTTGGGTTCAGAAGGCCTTAGCATGGGGCAAGAGGACGCAGAGACGGGTACTCTTGAAGAATATGTCATAGTGTTGCCATGAAGGGAGCGGTGCGTAGTGAAGATTGTGTTGGTAGGGGTAGAGGCTTAGGATCTAGACAATGGTATACTAATTATAGCGAAGTCGAGGAACTTTGGGAGATACTAGGCGACGGACTATCCTAGAGTGGTGCTTCATCTAGGTGTGACCCAAGAGTGGGTCGATGAAGGTCGATTGCCAAAGGAGCAAACAAAATCGAAGGTGGAAGAGACCCTACGATGTATTGGCAGAGGCCACACATGGAGGGATCACAATTCGAGTTCATCCCACAAGGATCAAAATGCAATAGAGATGTCACCAAGAGGCGACATGGTGCAGCGGATCGTGGTGGAACAGTTCGTGGCAATGCGATACACACGACAGCTAGTCCCATGAGGGACTAGATCATATGGAGGTATGATCGGGAGCTACTGGAAGCTCCACTTCGGTGAACAACACGACGACAAAAAGGGCTATGAATTCAAGGAGTGAAGGCCATGGTACCGCAGAGGCGGGTCTTCCGTGCGTGCATCAAATTTTGCATCGGATGAAAGCCTTGGTCATCAGCATATGGGGGCTGTGTTCCACCAAGGGAAAAGTTCGAATGCAAGTACTAGTGAGTCCCATGGGAGGGACTTGATCATGCAGAGGTATGATTGAAATAGTTGGAGAGTTGGACTACTCCAAAGCCTATATTCGCTTAAGGGAGCCTAATAAGGCAGAGGACAAGGTCGAGTAAGCGAACGTTGCTACCAAGGAAGCTAAGGAGAGTAGAATCAGTGCAAACCCTACAACATGATGGCAGAGGCCATGCATGGGAGTTGCAGTCTGTTTTTCCATCGACCAAAGGGAGCTGCCTGGAGAACACAGAGGTGTTAAAGCAGGGGGTCGAAAGGGGCGAGGAAGCGATGATGAGTCCAGAGGGACTTAGCTACCCAAAATCAAGCATCAGTTAGAATGTAGGTGGACTCGGAGGAGTGCCATAGAGGCATATCTATTGATTATGAAGAAAAGGGATACAGATGCGAGGCGACAGATAGTAGTGCCATGGGAATGACAGCGCCATGGTACCATAAAGGCGGGACTTCCGTGAAAGTCATTGATCCCTTGCTCTCAAGGAGGGAGAGCGCTTGGTCGTGAAAGGGGCCGAGGAGGTGGAGCATGTAGAGGCAAACTCCAAGTACCGAGATAAGGCTGAAGGGTAGAGGCCAAGGAACTTCGTAAGACCGGTGTCAACGAGCTTCTCATTAAGATAGCCGTAAGTGAAGGACTTCGGGTCATGCAAGAGTGCATGACCAAGGAACGAAGCAGGTAGTACACGGTGTTGTTGTTGAATCTCGGATTTTGATGATGAAGTCAATTGTCATTTGTTGTCTAATCTATGTGTTGAGATAAGTGTGCAGGATTAACTACAATGAAAGTTAGACAAGCAGCAGGAGTTGCGCCGAAGTCAAGTTCATGATCATGTTGGGAGTTCGAGAGTTCGACGGAAGTTCGAATGGTCGTCGGAGGTTCTGCGAGAACAGATCCGAGAAGTCCAGAAGCTTGCCAAGCGAAGCTCGTCGGAACTCGCCAAGTGGATCGTCGCAAAGTCCAGGAGTTTGCCGGAAGTCCGCAGGCGCATCACCGAGGGTTCATCGGATGATCGACGGAAGTTCGCCGGAAACTCGCCGGAAGAAGCGATTGACGCACCGAAGCAAAGCTACAGAAATTGTCTTAAATTTAAACGTAGTTAGCATGTTGATTAAGTTGGAAAATGGGACGTGATCCCATTAGCTTAATCTTGGGGCAATTGGGCCCCTGAAAGATTGAAATTGGGCCGAATGGAGCTAACCATTCGGACCCTGATTGCACCAGGAGGTGCAACCGCCTAGGCCAGGAGGTGGCACCGCCTGGGCTAAGTCTCCCAGCGAGACTGGGCGGTGCAACCGCCCCAGCCAGGAGGTGGCACCGCCTGAGCTCAGTCTTCGAGCAAGACTGGGCGGTGCAACCTCACTGACAGAGAGGTGGCACCGCTTGAGCTCGGTCTTCGAGCTCTGGCAGAGTGGTGCAACCGCCTCAGTCAAGAGGTGGCACCGCCTGGGGCTCAATCTCCGAGCCAGACTCAAGCGGTGCAACCGCCCCTGACAGAGAGGTGCAACCGCCTGGGCTCAGTCTTCGAGCTCTGCCAGGCGGTGCAACCTCTCCAGTCAAGAGGTGCAACCGCCTGGGCTCAGTCTTCGAGCTCTGCCAGGCGGTGCAACCTCTCCAGTCAAGAGGTGCAACCGCTTTATCCCGGAATTCCGGGATTTGATCGTTTTGAGCTCCAAATTTGAATTGGGTTGGGGCCTATAAATACCCCACCCATTCAGCACTGAAAAGATACAGACCTACACCGAAATCTTGATCTTTTCTGTGATTCTAAGAGCTCAAAAGTGTTGTAAAGCCTTTAAGTCTCCTCCTTCTGTTCTTCAAGTTTTGAGTTGTAAAGTGAGGAGAGAAAGGTCTGTAAAGGTTGTCTCCTGAGCCTGTCAAAAGGAGAGAAACTGTAAAAGGGCAGCTGGCCTTCGCCTATTGAAGGAAGGCCTCTAGTTGACGTCGGTGACCTCGTCGATGGAGGAAGCCAAAAGTTGAGTAGGTCAAGACTGACTGAACCACTCTAAATCTCTGGTTTGCGTTTATTTTGAGCACTTTATCATTACTGCAAACCTCCTCCATAACTACTGCTCTCTGCGCTTTTACGAACAAGTTTCTAAGTGCTGTTCCTTCTGAATTTGCATTCAGACGTAAATTGGTGTTTTCGTACATTACAGTTTACGTTTACGATTTGATTCTGCAAAACTGTCTTCTGCGTCTTCACGAACAAGTTTCTAAGTGCTGATCTTTCCGAATCTGCTTTCAGACATAAAACAGCGTTTTCGTACGATATTTACATTGCAGTTTACGTTTACGCCTTGATTATGCAAAACTGTCTTCTGCGCTTTTACGAATGAGTTTCTAAGTTCAGATCCCTTTGAAACTGCGTCTAGACGTAAAATTGTGTTTTGACGTAAAACTGTCCAAACTGTGTTTAAACGTTTTAGACGTAAATCTGTGTTTAGACGTAAATCTGCGTTTAGACGTAAACCTGCGTTTAGACGTAAACCTGCGTTTAGACGTAAAACTACGTTTAGACGCAAACTACGTTTAAACGTAAAACTACGTTTTAGACGTAAACTGAGTTTAGACGTAAATCTGCGTTTAGACGTAAATCTGCGTTTAGACGTAAAACTGCGTTTAGACGCAAACTGCATTTAGACGTAAATTGTTATTAGACGCAAACTGCGTTTAGACGTAAACTGTGCTTAGACGCAAACTGGGTTTAGACGTAAACTGTGTTTAGAAGTAAAACTACGCTTAATCTTAAGTAATCTTAAAATCGGCTTTTACATCGAAATCGTTTTTATCGAACGAACGCAGCTTTCATTTTTAAATCGCTGAAAGATATCCGCTGCACTAATTCACCCCCCCCTCTTAGTGCTCTCGATCCTAACAATTGGTATCAGAGCAAGGTTAACTCTCTAACGGATTAAAACCCAAGAGAGATGGCATACGTCGGAAACCAAGAAGGGCATTCTATTACACGTCCACCCATGTTTAGTGGGATGGACTACACCTACTGGAAGACCCGAATGAGGATCTTTCTTATTTCTATGGATTTTGAACTGTGGAACCTTGTCGAAAACGGATTTTCAAAGTCTTCTCTTCCAATGATCGATTGGAATGAATTGGAGAAGAAGGCTTTCGCTCTTAATGCAAAGGCTATGAATGCCTTATTTTGCGCACTTGATAAAAACGAGTTTAATCGTGTTTCAACTTGTGAAACTGCATTTGATATTTGGCACACACTCGAAGTGACCCATGAAGGCACAAGTAGAGTAAAAGAGTCAAAAATCAATTTGCTGTTACATTCTTTCGAACTTTTCCGGATGAAACCAAGTGAAACCATTGGCGACATGTTTACCCGTTTCACGGATGTCATCAACGGTTTAAAAGGACTCGGAAAGAACTTTTCGGATTTTGAGCTTGTTAATAAAATACTAAGATCCCTTCCTAAGAGTTAGGATCCTAAAGTCACTGCTATTCAAGAGGCAAAAGATCTGCGCAACTTCCCTCTTGAAGAACTAATCGGGTCATTAATGACCTATGAAATGACTTGTAAAGCTCATGAAGAGCAAGAAGACATCCTTCCAAAGAACAGGAAGGATATGGCACTCAAGACTTCTGAATGCCACTTGAGAGAAAACTCAAGTGATGAGGACTATGACGATGACTTGGCACTTCTAACAAGAAAGTTTAAAAATTTTTTTAAAAGAAACAAGTTTAAGAATGATGCAAAAAATAAACTTGAACCCAAGAAGGACCAAGTAATTTGCTATGAATGCAAAAAGCCGGGACACTACAAGAGTGATTGTCCCCAAGTCAAAAGGAGAACATCGAAGAAGAAGGCGCTTCAAGCAACATGGGATGACTCGAGCGCATCCGAAGAAGAGGAGTCCAACACCTAGCAAGTTGCTCATTACGCCTTAATGGCCATCGAAGATGAGGTAACAAATTCAATAGATGCAGATTTATCATTCGATGAATTATTAAATGCTTTCCATGAATTGTTTGATGAGTGTAAGACTATCAGTAGTAAATACAAATTGCTAAAAAAGGAGCATGATAGTCTTATTTGTAGTTTCGATAAGTTAAATGCTGAACATCATGATAATTTAAGCCCATGCATAAAATGCCATGATCTAGAAACTCTCCAAAAAGAAAACCTGCTACTTAAGGACACCTTGAAGAAATTCGAGGTTGGTAGCAAGTCATTGAACATGATCCTTACAAACAAGGGTCACGTTCCCAAAAGAAGTGGAATTGGATTCGTGAGAAGTTCTCACCAAAATCCAACCACCTTCATAAAAGGCTCCATCTTACATGTTCAACATCAAAACAAATGCAACTTTTGTTGCAAATTTGGACACAAGACACATTGTTGTCCATTCAAGAAAATAAGTCCAAACAAATTGATTTGGGTTCCTAAAGGAACCATGACAAATTCTATGCAACATGATAGAAAATATAGATCTATTTGTGAGGCACCCAAAAGCAAATGGGTACCTAAACATCATCCTTTCTTGTAGAAAACTAAACCATCGCAAGCTAGGAGCAAGAGATGGTACCTTGATAGTGGATGCTCAAGGCATATGACCGGGGATCCATCACAATTCTCTAAGCTCACTAGCATTAACGAAGGATATGTCACCTTCGGAGACAACAACAAGGGTAAAATCGTTGGCAAAGGAACCATAGGTAACAAATCCAACTTCTCTATTGAAGATGTTTTGCTAGTTGATGGTTTAAAACATAACCTCTTGAGCATTAGTCAATTATGTGATAAAGGATATATTATAAGATTTGAATCTAATGCTTGTATCATTGAAAAACCACACAAAAACATATCTATGATTGCATTAAAATAAAATAACGTATACACTATTGACATCAATGATTTGTATAATGAAATATGTTTTTCTGCTTTGAATGAGGATGCTTGGATATGGCATAGAAGATTAGGTCATGCTAGCATGAAACTAATCACTCAAATATCGTCCAAAGAACTTGTGAGAGGAATTCCTCATATCAAGTTCGTCAAAGATAATGTATGTGATGCTTGCCAATTAGGTAAACAAATAAAGAGTAGCTTCAAATCTAAAAATCAAATAAGCACCTCTAGGCCCTTACAATTGATCCATATGGACTTGTTCGGACCAATCTCCACATCAAGCCTAGGAGGTAGCAAATACGCCTTCGTCATCGTGGATGACTATAGCAGATACACATGGACTTACTTCTTAAAACAGAAAAGTGAATGCCTTAGATCCTTTACCAAGTTTTGTAAACTTGTTCAGAATGAGAAAGGTTCTATGATCTCGTCAATCAGAAGTGATCATGGTGGTGAATTTCAAAACCATGATTTCCAGGAATTTTGTGAACTCAATAGATACAACCATAATTTCTCTACTCCTAGAAATCCTCAACAAAATGGAGTTGTAGAAAGAAAAAATCGAAATTTACAAGAAATGGCAAGAACCATGTTGAATGAATACAACCTACCCAAATATTTTTGGGCCGAAGCCGTAAATACTGCATGTTACATTTTGAATAGAGTTCTAGTAAGACCTCTACTAGCAAAAACTCCCTATGAGTTATGGAACAATAAAAAACCCAATGTTTCATATTTTAAAGTCTTTGGGTGTAAGTGCTTTATCTTAAATGAGAAGGACAACTTAGGAAAATTTGATGCTAAATCCGATGAAGGAATCTTTCTTGGTTATTCTACTGTTTCTAAAGCATTTCATATCTTCAATAAAAGAACTTTAATTATCGAAGAATCCATTCATGTTGTTTTCAATGAGATTTCCGAAATCACGAAAAATGATCTTGACGAAGATGTTAATTTTGATTCCTTGAATTTAAATGAAACCCCTTCTCCCACTAGCAACTTGGATGCATCCACTCCCGAAATATCCTTACCAAAGGATTGGAAGTATGTAGATGCTCATTCCAAGGAGCTAATCCTAGGAGACACGTCAAAGGGGGTTCAAACGCGATCTTCTCTTAAAACTTTTTGTGCAAACGCCGCCTTTCTCTCCCAAATTGAACCCAAATGCGTTGACGAAGCCATGAAAGATGATTCATGGATTATCGCAATGCAGGATGAATTGAATAAATTTGAGAGAAATGAGGTGTGGAAGCTTGTTCCTAGGCCAAATGACCATTTAGTTATTGGTACTAAATGGGTTTTCAGAAACAAGCAAGATGAAAATGGTATCGTGGTTAGAAACAAGGCTAGATTAGTGGCCAAAGGTTTCAACCAAGAAAAAGGTATCGATTACGAAGAAACCTTCGCACCTGTGGCTCGATTGGAAGCCATAAGGATGCTCCTTGCCTACGCTAGTAGTAATAATTTTAAGTTATTTCAAATGGATGTTAAAAGCGCTTTTCTAAATGGCTTTATTTCCGAAGAAGTTTATGTTGAACAACCTCCTGGATTTGAAAATAATAGCCTCCCTAATCATGTGTTTAGATTAACTAAAGCTCTCTATGGTTTAAAACAAGCCCCAAGGGCTTGGTATGAGAGACTTAGTTCTTTTCTTATCAAAAATAATTTTACAAAAGGCAAGGTTGATACTACATTGTTCATCAAAAATTTTGAAAATAATTTTCTCATTTTTCAGATTTATGTTGATGATATTATTTTTGGCTCTACAAATGAATCTCTTTGTGAATCTTTTGCTAAAACTATGAGTCTTGAATTCGAAATGAGCTTAATGGGAGAATTAACATTCTTCTTAGGTTTACAAATCAAACAACTAAGCAATGACATCTTTATTAGTCAAACTAAATATGCCATGAATTTATTAAAAAGGTTTAATATGAACAACTCAAAGGCTAGTAACACTCCTATGAGCATCTCCACTAAGTTAGAAATTGATGAAAGTGGAGAAAGCTTTGATCAAAAAACTTATAGGGGTATGATAGGAAGTTTACTTTACCTCACTGCAACCAGACCAGACATCATGTTCAGTGTAGGACTTTGTGCTAGATTTCAATCAAACCCTAAGATATCTCATCTCAAAGCAGTTAAAAGAATATTTAGATATCTTAATGGTACCACAAATCTAGGATTATGGTACCCAAAATCAGAGAATTTTGAATTAATTGCTTATGCTGATGCAGACTTTGCTGGCTGTAGATTAGATAGAAAAAGCACATCAGGATCATGTCAATTCTTAGGACATGCCCTTGTTTCCTGGTCATCAAAGAAACAAAACTCGGTTGCACTGTCAACAACCGAAGCTGAATATATTGCAGCAAGTGCATGCTGTGCACAAGTTGTATGGATGAAAAACACTTTAGAAGATTACAAAGTTAATCTTAAAGATATTCCCATTAAATGTGATAACACGAGTGCAATTTGTTTAACCAAGAATCCTATACAACACTCAAGAACAAAACATATTGATATTAGACATCACTTTATACGAGATCATGTCACTAATCATGACGTAACCATAGAGTTCATTGATACTAAACATCAACTAGCTGACATTTTTACAAAACCTCTAAGTGAAGAACAATTTGATTTCATTAGAAGAGAATTAGGGATGTTGATATGTCTGAATAGATAAACTTGCTAAAATTATTTTTTTTCGGACTATATTGAATTATCAAATCACTTAATTGCCATGTTTCAATCTGCAACAAAATCTTGTCCGAATGCATCTTATTTATTCGAATGCTATAAAGCAGATTTTCTCGTACACTTTCATGAATAAATTTGATGAAGTGATTCCTGTGTATGTATTCCATCCTGCAAAATCTTTACGTATACAATATAACAAAAGGGGGAAGAAGTATTCAAAGCAATAAGCTTGCTAATATTATTTTCCTGGTATCATAATTACTATGCTTTTTGTTGATGACAAAGGGGGAGAAATATATGAGTTGATAAACACTGCTATGATTATGCCATCCTTGCATCACCAAGAGATATATGAACATGTGCTAAAGTTTGCATTAAGCCCTGAGTTGATATCTTATCATGTGAAGAAAATGCAAATCTTGCTAGAATATTTCAAATGTGTGCATCATGTAATAGTGCTTCACAGCTTTATATAATAATGTTCAAACTACATGGTGAATAGTTACAAACACAAGCATACAAACTTGATGATGTATGTCAAGCCTTGACATCATCTTTGAAGAGATACATCATGAGTATCATGATGGGAGTATTGATAAGTTTAACTGATCTAACTTGTCAATACGTCACTTGAATTCTTGGGTCCTGAATTCAAGGTTGACTTATCTCAACTACGGCATATAGATAGGGGGAGTTAAGGATAACTCCATTATCAATTGATTGTCATCATCAAAAAGGGGGAGATTGTTGAATCTCGAATTTTGATGATTAAGTCAATTGTCATTTGTTGTCTAATCTATGTGTTGAGATAAGTGTGCAGGATTAACTACGATAAAAGTTAGACAAGCAGTAGGAGTTGCGCCGGAGTCAAGTTCATGATCACGTTGGGAGTTCGAGAGTTCGATGGAAGTTCGGACGGTCGTCGAAGGTTCTGCGAGAACAGATCCGAGAAGTCCAGAAGCTTGCCAAGCGAAGCTCGTCGGAACTCGCCAAGTGGATCGTCGCAAAGTCCAGGAGTTTGCCGGAAGTCCGCAGGCGCATCACCGAGGGTTCATCGGATGATCGACGGAAGTTCGCCGGAAACTCGCCAGAAGAAGCGATTGACGCATCGAAGCAAAGCTGCAGAAATTGTCTTAAATTTAATCGTAGTTAGCACGTTGATTAAGTTGGAAAATGGGAGGTGATCCCATTAGCTTAATCTTGGGGCAATTGGGCCCCTGAAAGATTGAAATTGGGTCGAATGGAGCTAACCATTCGGACCCTGATTGCACCAGGAGGTGCAACCGCCTAGGCCAGGAGGTGGCACCGCCTAGGCTAAGTCTCCCAGCGAGACTGGGCGGTGCAACCGCCCCAGCCAGGAGGTGGCACCGCCTGAGCTCAGTCTTCGAGAAAGACTGGGCGGTGCAACCTCCCTGACAGAGAGGTGGCACCGCCTGAGCTCGGTCTTCGAGCTCTGGCAGAGAGGTGCAACCGCCTCAGTCAAGAGGTGGCACCGCCTGGGGCTCAATCTCCGAGCCAGACTCAAGCGGTGCAACCGCCCCTGACAGAGAGGTGCAACCGCCTGGGCTCAGTCTTCGAGCTCTACCAGGCGGTGCAACCTCTCCAATCAAGAGGTGCAACCGCCTGATCCCGGAATTTCGGGATTTGATCGTTTTGAGCTCCAAATTTGAATTGGGTTGGGGCCTATAAATACCCCACCCATTCAGCACTGAAAAGATACAGACCTACACCGAAATCTTGATCTTTTCTGTGATTCTAAGAGCTCAAAAGTGTTGTAAAGCCTTTAAGTCTCCTCCTTCTGTTCTTCAAGTTTTGAGTTGTAAAGTGAGGAGAGAAAGGTCTGTAAAGGTTGTCTCCTGAGCCTGTCAAAAGGAGAGAAACTGTAAAAGGGCAGTTGGCCTTCGCCTATTGAAGGAAGGCCTCTAGTTGACGTCGGTGACCTCGTCGGTGGAGGAAGCCAAAAGTGGAGTAGGTCAAGACTGACCGAACCACTCTAAATCTCTGGTTTGCGTTTATTTTGAGCACTTTATCATTACTGCAAACCTCCTCCATAACTACTGCTCTCTGCGCTTTTACGAACAAGTTTCTAAGTGCTGTTCCTTCTGAATTTGCATTCAGACGTAAATCGGTGTTTTCGTACATTACAGTTTACGTTTACGATTTGATTCTGCAAAACTATCTTCTGCATCTTCACGAACAAGTTTCTAAGTGCTGATCTTTCCGAATCTGCTTTCAGACGTAAAACAGCGTTTTCGTACGATATTTACATTGTAGTTTACGTTTACGCCTTGATTATGCAAAACTGTCTTCTGCGCTTTTACGAACGAGTTTCTAAGTTCAGATCCCTTTGAAACTGCGTCTAGACGTAAAATTGCGTTTAGACGTAAAACTGTCCAAACTGTGTTTAAACGTTTTAGACGTAAATCTGCGTTTAGATGTAAACCTGCGTTTAGACGTAAAACTATGTTTAGACGCAAACTACGTTTAAACGTAAAACTGCGTTTTAGACGTAAACTGAGTTTAGACGTAAATCTGCGTTTAGACGTAAATCTACGTTTAGACGTAAAACTGCGTTTAGACGCAAACTGCATTTAGACGTAAATTGTGTTTAGACGCAAACTGCGTTTAGACGTAAACTGCGCTTAGACGCAAACTGGGTTTAGACGTAAACTGTGTTTAGAAGTAAAACTGCGCGTAATCTTAAGTAATCTTAAAATCGGCTTTTACATCGAAATCATTTTTATCGAACGAACGCAGCTTTCATTTTTAAATCGCTGAAAGGTATCCGCTGCACTAATTCACCCCCCCCTCTTAGTGCTCTCGATCCTAACAGTTGTACCTTTGCTACTCAAGGGAGTAGGCGATAGGGTTGATAGAGAAGATGGTACAATCCCATAGGCGACTAAATCTTTTAGAGAATTACTCTAATTTGGGGTGAAAACTTCCTGCATTCCAGAAGTTTGATGGCATTGAGAAGGTAAATCACAGTAACTAACTCAACGCAAGGAGTGCAAACACTTCAAGTGCTTTAGAAGTGTGAGCAAAGAGCAGATGAAGGCCAGTAACCAGCTCGATGCATGGAGTACAACCTCGAGGAAGCAGGCGAAGTTAAGTAACCTTTGCCTTCTCAACTCTTAAGAGAATGGGCGAAATCGAGTACCCCAATTCTCTTAACTATCCAGAGATGAGCTCTGCACATGTTCAAAGACTCTTCGAAGATAATGGAAGACAATAGTTGTCAAATCCTCACCAACGGTGATCAGTGCTACTGAGAGTAGATTGTCTGCTTCATTTCCCAACGAACTGCCAATCGAAAGCGGAAGTGATGCGAACCTACTTGGAAGTGACAACTAAGTGAAAGAAGAGTCAATGGGCAAATATTGTGGAGGAAGGACCCAAAAAATTCAGAAGTTTGCGAGACGATGCTCGTTAAAGCTCCAACAAGCATCCACCCAATTCAAGTAGCATGAGCATTTGAGAGACTAGCGCATAGTAAGGATGGTCTTTTCCTTCATTTGGAGGATCCGCAGGAACCAACAGGGATCAACACAACTCAGCCAACCCCACACTAGAGTTAGAGTCATTGGCAAGTTAAAGCAGCATGGCGGATTAAAGGTTCGACTACTCAAAAACAATAGCGGAGAGCAGCTAGGAGCCAAGAGGTGCATTGCAGCTGGAGCAGAAGATTGAAGACTCAGTAAAGGCGAGGAGTTGTAGTGTCGACAAAGGCTTTGATGAGGACGTCAAAGGAATAAGTAGGGGAGAATGTCATAGACAAACTTCTAAACAGGATGTTTGATGTAATGCTTGTGTATGTTCGTGTCTTTTGGTATGTTCATGCTTTGTATAGCATGTAGAGGGATGACCGAAGGCTTAATAGTCCTATTTTAGTTAGGTTGGTGGCCGCTTTAGGCTTGTAAATAAAAGATTGTATCATGTGAACACTTGTGAGAGATTTTCGATCTGTAATGGACCATTTTAACCCTTTGTTGTGTAACTGTTCAGAGCTTGTAAAGTCTGTTTGTAATTTGCATTGTCTATGAAGTGTTTTCGGAAATGTTTGCTTGTGGATCCCGAATGAGACATTTTCTCTAACCAGTTCTCTCTTTTGTGGGTCCTAAGGGATATGGGAGGCTTCGGGGAGGCTGACCTTTGCGGACGGACACGTAAGGGTGCTGCACAACTTAGACAAAATCAGCTAAGTTCGTGATACAAAGGTAGATATATTTTAGCTCTAGTAGTATAGAGGAGAATGAACAACACAAGAAGACACCAGCAATCATGAAACCAATTTTGGAGGAGTTCAAGATGTTGTACTAGAAGAGATTCTACATGGTCTTCCACCTTTAAGAGACATCCAACATCACATTGATCTTATTTCGATGGCTATTCTACCTAATAAGGTGGCATAGAGAATGAGTCCCAAGGAGCATGAAGAACTTCAAGGGCAAGTGGATGAGTTGGTGAAAGGGGGTTAATTCGGGAGAGTATGATTTCTTATGTAGTTCCAGCCTTGTTGGTGCCTAAAAAGGATGGTTCTTAGAGAATGTGTGTGGATAGTCACACCATCAATAAAATCACAGTGGATTATCATTTTTTCATTCCAAGGTTAGATGATTTACTTGATTAATTATGTGGTGTTTCTATTTTTTCTAAAATTGATTTGAGGAGTGGCTATTACCAAATAAGAATGAAGCTTGCAGATGAGTGAAAAACAACATTTAAAACCAGAGAGGGTTTATATGAATGGTTAGTTATGCCATTTAGGCTATCTAATGCTAGTATAACTTTTATGAGATTTATGAATCACATACTTAAGACTTGCATTTAGACCTTTATTATAGTTTACTTTGATGATATATTGGCATACAACAAGAGTGAAGAGGAGCATATGAATCATCTTAAAGAGATCTTTTTTATTTTGAGATAGCAAAAACTTTACGCTAATTTGAAGAAATATGATTCTTTTACTTATAGTGTGGTGTTTTTGAGGTATATTGTTTCAAAAAATGGAATCATGATGGATTAAAGCAAGGTAGAAGCTATTCTCAATTGGCCAACACCTGCTTCATTACACGATGTGAGGAGTTTCCATGGCTTAACTTTCTTTTATAGAAGATTCATCAAGAGTTTCAATTATATTGTCACTCCAATCATCGAATGCCTAAAATATGATAAATTCAAATGTACTAGTGAGGCTAATGATGCTTTTAAGCTTTTAAAAAGAAAGGTGATCGAAGCTCCTATCTTAGTTATATCAAAATTTGACAATATGTTTGAGGTTGAATGTGATGCCTCTAATGTGGGAATTGGTGCTGTTTTGAGTTAAGACAGAAAGTTCATTACCTTTTTTAGTGAGAAACTGAATGATACTAGAAAGGAATATTCTACCTATGATAAGGAGTTTTATGTCATTTATTTAGCTTTATCTTATTAGAGTCAGTATCTTCTTGCCAAGCCATTTGTTCTATATTATAATCATGAGACATTAAAGTTCATTAATCACCGGCACAAACTAAACAAGAGGCATGCAGCTTAGGTAAAGTTCCTACAATCTTATAACTTTACAATCAAACAAAAATCTAGTGTTCAAAATGTAGTTACTAACACATTGAACATAATGCATTCTTTATTATCAGCAATAGAAATCAAGGTGGTTGGATTTGAGACATTTAAATATCTCTATGAGAATGATATAGATTTCTACTCAATATGATAGAATTACAAATCTGGTTCCTTTTAATAAATTTTTATCTTTGATGGTTTTCTTTTTCGAGCTAATGCATTGTGTGTTCCATCTTGTTCTTTGAGACAAATAATTTTAGCTGAAGCTCATGGTGGTGTTTTGGGAGGATATTTCGGTAGGGATAAGACTCTAGCTCTTGTTCAATAAAATTTCAATTAGCCTAAGATGTTTAGAGATATGGAGAGACATGTAAAGCAATATCGAGTGTATCATTTGATAAAAATAAGAAGTCAAAATTCTAGTTTGTACACTTCATTGCTAGTGCCAAATGCTTCATGGGAGGAAGTGAGTCTTGATTTTATTTTGGGACTGCTAATAATTCAAAGGAACAAGGATTCTATCATGGTTGTTGTTGATAGATTTTTAAAAATGTCTCACTTTGTTCCCTATAATAAATCTAATGATGCATCTCATATTGCTGATTTGTATTTTAAGGAGATTGCTAAATTGCATAGTATTATGAGAATTATGGTGTTTGACCAACATTCATATTTTCTTAGTTATTTTTAGAGAACTCTTTGGAGGAAGCTGGGTACTTCGTTGAATTTCAGCAACTCGCATCATCCACAAACCGATGGGTAAATTGAAATACGAACAGAAGCTTGGGAAACTTAGAAGCTATGTTGGTAAGAACATTAAGCAATGAGATCTCATTCTTCCATAAATTAAGTTTGCCTACAATTGTTCCATGGATCATAGCATTGGTAAGAGTCATTTTGAGGTTGTTTATAGTGCTAATCCTACTAGTCCTTTAGACTTGGTCCTGTTGAATCTCATATTTTGATGATGAAACTAATTGATAGTATTTATGATTTGATCTGTGTTTTGAGTGATGCAGGATGAGACAATTAAAGAAGAAAGAATCATGTTGGGCCAGAGGAAAATATGTTAGAAGATTGGACATCGGATCAGAGGATCGGTCGATGTATCAACAGAAGGCTTCGGGCCATGGATTCGGGCATCGGGCCAAGAAGAGCAGCTATTGTGCCAAGGATATCGAGGTTACGGAGTTAACTGGCCTATTGGGCAATAGGCCACAAGAGAGAACGATGCGTTGAAGAATCGAACAAAGCGTCGAGGGACCAATGACATGTCGGACAACATGATTAATGCTTAGTATTAATTGTCTAGATCGAAGTTTGTTTTTACATATGCAAGATCAACTATGATAGCAAGCATAAAGCAAAATGAAGTCCTAGAGTCAAGGACACGATTTCGTTGGGAGTTCGAGAGTTCGTCGGAAGTTCTGTAGGAACCAGCCGAGAAGTCCAAGAGCTTGCCAAAGAAGCTCGTTGGAACTCGCCAAAAAGATCATCGTGAAGTCCAGGAGCTTGCCGGGAGTCCACTGGAACATTGCTAAGAGATCGTCGGAAGTTCGCCGGAAAATCACCGGAAGCTCACGGTAAGAAAATAGACTTACAGACTTGTTTAGCTTAGAATATGTCTTAGGAATCGTAGTTAGTATATAATTGGGTTTGGATTTGGGCCAACCCAATTAGGGGCCAATTGGGCTCATGTAAGGATTGTATTGGGCCCAATGAGAGGCCCAAACAGTGACCCAAGAGGCAACACCGTCATGGCACAATATTCAAGACTATGTCAGGCGGTGGTACCACTAGTCTAGGCAGTGGTACCGCCCCTAGTAGGGTGCCAGGCGGTGGTATCGCTAGTCTGGGCAGTGGTACCGCCTAGTGGCAGGTTGCCAAGCGATGGTATCACCAGACTAGGTGGTGGTACCGCCTAGTGTAGTGTCAGTGTCAAATTGACACTGGCAGTGGTACCGCCCAGCATAGGCAGTGGTACCGCTTGGACCCAGGAAACCCGAGATTAGATATTTTTATACTCTAAGTTTAAATCAACTTGAAGCCTATAAATACCCCTCTCATCCCTGGTTAACATACACATAACCTAGAGCAAAAAGAAAAGAAAACTCTATTGTAATTGTGTGTGAAACTCCTCTCAAAGTTCTAAGTGTTAGAATAGGTTGAGAGAGGAGTAAGTGGGGGTGTAAGGGTTATCTCTTAAACCCAAGAGAATCGAGTTGTAAAAGGTGGTTGGACTTAGCCTATTGAAAGAAGACCGATAGTGGATGCCGGTGGCCTTGACGGAAGAGGAATCGACGGAGTGGATGTAGGTCACGATGACTGAACCACTATAAAATCTAGTTTGTATTTCCTTCTTGCAATTCACATTAACTGCAAACTATCTTCAATACTTTTACGAACACACTTTCAAATTAAGTTTCTGAAATCAATTTTTATCATATGAAGAGTTTTCAGAATCGATGGTTTTACCCGCTACACTAATTCACCCCCTCGTTCTTAGTGCCGACTCTTTTCCTAACAATTGGTATTAGAGCCTCGTTTTCTCATTTGATTTAGCACCCAAAGAGAAATGGCTCTTTTTGGCTTTCAAGAGGGTCACTCTCTTATTTGTCCTTCCTTTTTCAATGGGACAAATTACACTTATTAGAAAACTTGAATGAGAGTTTTCTTTCTTTCATTGAATCTCGATTTATGGCATATAGTAGAATCCGGTTTTCAAAGGTCTTCTCTTCCAATGAACCATTGGAATGATTTGGAGAAGAAGACTTTTTCTCTAAATGCAACGGCTATGAATACCTTATTTTGCACCTTAGATAAAAAATAATTTAATTGGGTTTCTACATGCGAAACGACGTTCGATATATGGCACATTCTTGAAATCATACACGAAGGCACAATTAGTGTTAAGGATTCTAAAGTCAATCTTTTATTGCATGATTTTGAACTTTTTCGAATGAAGCCTAGTGAAATCATTGTTGACATGTACACCCATTTTATAGATGTCGTTAATGGTTTAAAAGCTCTTGGCAAATGCTTTTCTAATTTTGAACTCGTTAACAAGATTTTACGATCACTTTCTAAGAATTGGGATTCAAAAATAACGGCTATACAAGAATCAAAAAATTTAATTTTTTTTTTTATCGAAGAACTTATCGGGTCTCTAATGACCTATGAAATTATGTGCAATGCATATAAAGAACTTGAGAACTACCTTCCAAAGAATAGGAAGAATTTCAGACATCAAACAAAAGAAGACCACTCGAGCATAAGCTCAAGTGATGGTAAACTTAAACTCATCACTATGAAATTTAAAAAGTTCATAAAATAAAAATTAAAAAATAAAAAGAATGCAACTACTTGCTATGAACGCAAGAAGAGGGAAGAACTTTGGGATGAATCGAGCTCCTCCGAAGACGAGGAGAAAATCAACAAAGGCAAGGTGGCAAACTACGCCTTAACGGCTTTCGATGATAAGATAATCAAAATGCCCTTAATTTATTTCGAAATTACATGATGTTTTTCATCAGTTATTTTTAATTTAGTTTAAAATAATTATTTTTTTTTAAATTACATGTTAAAATAATAAAAAAGCAAAAATTAGGAACCATGCTAGTAATTTTGAAAATAATCATGAAAATCACATGTTTATGATAAAAAATAATTTTGATTAAAAATTCCTTATGAAATCATGTTTGATGATATCATGTTTAATAAGTTTATCTTTCTAAATTATGCATGATGATTCTTGCGATTTATGGATTATCGATTTTTACCATAATGAAAGTGACTTTTTTTATTTTAAAAATGATACATATTTTTGATTTGACATAAATAAAAAAGATATGAAATCAATCATTTAAAATAAAACACATAAAAAGGAAAATATATTATCATTGGAATTAAAATAATGAATCAATTTATGTTATGAATTTTGTGAACCATGAAATTGATTTTGATGGTTTGAATTTAATGGGTTTTATCGAAATCATGATCTTGATTTCTCGAGATTTATAACTTAAAATTTTTATGAATTAAGATTTCTTACTCTTTATTCTCTTGTATTTTGAGAAAATTTTTAATATGAATCATAAGAGTTCTTATGCATGAATTAAAATCTTTTTCTCCTACATTTCCTTTTATGATTTACTAAAGATAATATATTTTTTAAAATTCATGACTTAAAATTTCATTTGAATATCTTTTGATCTCCTAAGATCTCTCTTTGAATATTTAAAGAGGAAAATTTTCTAAATGAATCATGATTTTGATGATTAAAGATTTTAATATGCATGAAATATGGGATGCAATGTAATTTGACATTCAGATACCATCATGATTTAAAATGCTATGATTTGTTGCCGAAATGATGTATTATAAATGTTAATTTAATGTTTGGTATCATGAATACTTTAAATGATGAATGTTTGGTATCATGATCAAAATGTTGATAAATGCTTAAAAATTTTAATATCTTAGTATCATGTATGATATGGTCATAATGATGATTGATTTTTTTTTGTTGGTATCATGTATGAAAAATGAAATGTAAAGTTTTAAAATTGTGTATGTTTTAATTTGAAACTATTATGATGCACAAACATATTGAAATAAGATTGATACTTTACCTTTGTCATGCTTTGAAAATTATTGTAAAAGGAAAAAGAGATACAAAATTGTATTCTTCCCTTCTTTTTGACAATGACAAAGGGGGAGATAGCTAACTTGCATAAGTCAAGAAAATGCAAAAACTTACAACTTGCATATTGCTAAAGGAAGCAAGAATCGCTAGCTTGCACACTTCAACAAGAAAGCTATCTTGCATTTGCTTTCCAAATATTGCTAGCTTACATTTTTTTTAAATGATGTAAAAATTTGCTAGCTTGCATAATGTAGAACTTGCAATCTTGAACATCACCTAGACTTGCTAGCTTCCAATCTCAAGAGAAGCAACATTGCTTATCTCAAGAAGCAAAACATGCTAAACTTGCACATCTAGCAAAATTTACAAACTTGCAAAACTCAAAATTTTTACATGATTATAAAAATAGAGATTATGTTTATTATGCAATGATTTAAACTTGTATGTCTAAACACATGAAAGGTGTTGAATCTCGTATTTTGATGATGAAACTACTTGATATATGTTTATGATTTAATCTGCGTTTTGAGTGACGCAGGATGCTTTGATCAGGATGAGACAATTAAAGCAGGAAAATCATGTTGTGCCGGAGGAACATGTCAGAAGATTGGACGTCGGGCCGGTGGATCGGTCGACGTATCGACAGAAGGCTTCGGGCCGTGGACTCGGGCATCGGGCCAAGAAGAGCGGGTATTGTGCCAAGGATATCGGAGTTGCGGAGTCAACTGGCCGATTGGGCAATAGGCTGCAGGAAAGGACGATGCGCCGAAGAATCGGACGAAGCGTCGAAGGACCAATGACATGCCGGACAACTTGGTTAATTGCTTAGGATTAATTGTCTCGATCGAAGTTTTGTTTTGTTGTGCAGGATTAACTATGATAACGATGAAGACATAAAGCGAAACAAAGTGTCGGAGTCAAGCGCGAAGGATTTGTTGCGAGTTCGAGAGTTCGACGGAAGTCCGAAGATTCATTGGGAGTTCGCGGAGCTCGCCGAGAAAGATCGGAGCTTGCCGAAGAAGCTCGTTGGAACTCGCTAAGAACAAATCGTGAAGTCTAGGAGCTTGCCGGGAGTCCGCAGAATGGTTTCCGAGAGTTCATCGGAAGACCGCCGGAAGTTTGCCGGAAGCTCGCTAGAAGAAGTCTTGACTTGCGGACTTTGTAATAGCTTAGAAAATGTCTTTAAATTCATAGTTAGCACGTTAATTAGGGTTAGGATTAGGTGTTAATCCTATAACCCAAGTAGGGGCCAATTAGGCCCAAGTTCGGACTGGTTTGGACCAAGTTTGGAGCCAAACCAAGTGAGCTGGAATAGTGAAGAGGTGCCACCGCCAGGGTTGGAGGTAGCACCGCCCAGGGCTGTGAGGTTGGGAGGTGCAACCGCCCCAGCCAGGAGGTGCAACCGCCAGGGCTGCGAGGCTGGGAGGTGCAACCGCCCCAGCCGAGAGGTGCAACCGCCCAGAGCTCAGTCTTCGAGCTAGACTGGGCGGTGCAACCTCCTCTGCCAAGAGGTAGCACCGCCAGAGCTCAAGTTTCGAGCTCTGCCAGGCGATGCAACCACCGAGCTCAGTCTTCGAGCTCTGGCAGAGAGGTGCATCAGCTTGAGCTCAGTCTCGAGCTCTGCTAGGTGATGCAATCACCGAGCTCAGTCTTCGAGCTCTGGCAGAGAGGTGCATCAGCCTGAGCTCAGTTTCGAGCTCTGCCAGGTGATGCAACCACCGAGCTCAGTTTCGAGCTCTGCCAGGTGATGCGACCACCAAGCTCAGTCTTCGAGCTCTGCCAGGTGATGCAACCATCGAGCTCAGTCTTCGAGCTCTGGCAGAGAGAAGCAATCGCCTGAGCTCAGTCTTCGAACTCTGCCAGGCGGTGCCACCTCTCCAGTCAAGAGGTGCAACCGCCTGATCCCAGAATTCTGGGATTTGATCGATTTGATCGTTTTGAGCTCGAATTTTGAGTTGGGTTGGGGCCTATAAATACCCCACCCATTCAGCACTGAAAAGATACAGACCTACACCGAAATCTTGATCTTTTCTGTGATTCTAAGAGCTCAAAAGTGTTGTAAAGCCTTTAAGTCTCCTCCTTCTGTTCTTCAAGTTTTCAGTTGTAAAGTGAGGAGAGAAAGGTCTGTAAAGGTTGTCTCCTGAGCCTGTCAAAAGGAGAGAAACTGTAAAAGGGCAGTTTGGCCTTCGCCCATTGAAGGAAGGCCACTAGTTGACGTCGGCAACCTCGTCGGTGGAGGAAGCCAAAAGTGGAGTAGGTCAAGGCTGACCGAACCACTCTAAATCTCTGGTTTGCGTTTATTTTTGAGCACTATATCATTACTGCAAACCTCCTTCATTACTACTGCTCTCTGCGCTTTCACGAACAAGTTCTAAGTGCTGTTCTTTCGGATCTGCATTCAGACGTAAATTCGTATTTTCGTACATTACAGTTTACGTTTACGTTTGATTCTGTAGAACTGTCTTCCGTGTTTTTACGAACGAGTTTCTTTGCAGTTTACACTTACATTTTGATCCTATTGATAACTGCAAACTGTCCTTTACGATTTTACGAACGAGTTTCAGCATTTAGACGTAAAAACTGCATTCAGACGTAAATCGGCTTTCCTCGCTCAATCATCAGATCTCAGTTCACGTTTACGTCTTGATTCCAACTGCATACTGCCTTCTGCGAGTATACAAACAAGTTTCAAAGTTTAGACGTAAATCTGCGTCTAGACGTAAAACTGCGTTTAGACGTAAATCTGCGTTTAGACGTAAATCTGAGTTTAAGACGTAAATCTGAGTTTAGACGTAAATCTGAGTTTAGACGTAAATCTGCGTTTAGACGTAAATCTGCGTTTAGACGTAAATCTGCGTTTAGACGTAAATCTGCGTTTAGACGTAAAACAGCGTTTAGACGTAAATCTGAGTTTAGACGTAAACTGCGCTTAGACGCAAAACTGCGCTTAGACGCAATCTGCGCTTAGACGCAAACTGCACTTAGATACAAACTGAGAATTTGCTTTTGCATCATAACAGTTTTTGAACGAACGCAGCTTTTGGTTTTTAATCGCTGTAAGATTTCCGCTGCACTAATTCACCCCCCCCTCTTAGTGCTCTCGATCCTAACAATTGGTATCAGAGCGGGGTTTTTCTCATTTCGGATTTACACCCGAGAGAAATGACTTTTCAAGAGGGCTGTTCGGTCTTTCGTCCACCGTTCTTTAACGGATTGGACTACACTTATTGGAAAACTCGAATGAGAGTTTTCTTAATGTCTCTAAATCTGGATTTATGGAATATCATTGAAAACGGTTTTCAACTTCCCTCCAAACCGATGAACGAATGGTCGGTTTTGGAGAAGAAGAATTTTTCTTTAAACGCAAAGGCTATGAATGCCTTATTTTGCGCATTGGACAAAAATGAGTTCAATCGGATTTCTACGTGTGAAACGGCTTTCGATATTTGGCGCACTCTTGAAATCACGCACGAGGGAACTAGTAGAGTCAAAGACTCGAAAGTTAATATTTTACTACTTGATTTCGAGCTTTTTCATATGAAACCAAGCGAAACCGTTGTTGACATGTACACCCGTTTTACGGATGTCGTCAATGGTTTAAAATCACTTGGTAAAAGCTTTTCGGATTTTGAACTCGTTAACAAAGTTTTGCGCTCACTTTCTAAAACTTGGGATTCAAAAGTAACTGCTATTCAAGAATCGAAAAACTTGAACCATTTTCCACTTGAAGAACTAATTGGTTCATTGATCACATATGAAATGACGTGCAATGCACGTGAAGAACTTGAGAACCACCTTCCAAAGAACAGGAAGGATTTGGGACATAGAACATTTGAAGACCACTCGAGCATAAGCTCAAGTGATGGTGAACTTAAACTACAAATGAAACGAAAATTAAAAAGCAAAAAGAATGGAACTACTTGCTTTAAACGCAAGAAGAAGAATAAAAATTGGGATGAATCGAGCTCATCTGAAGACGAGAAAGTCAACAAAAGCGAGGCGGCAAACTACGCCTTACTAGCTTACGACATTGAGGTAATTAAAATGCCTTTGGTTTATTTTGAAATTACTTGATGCTTTCATGATATATTTTCTTTTTTAGTTTAGAACTAATTTTCTTGAAAATTACATGTTTAAAAATAAAAATACAAAAATTATGATCATGCTGATAATTTCGAAAATAATATTGCATATTTTATGATAAACAAACAAAATGATTTTGATCATGGTTAAGAAGTAATAATGTGTATCATGTTTGATTAACATTGTTGAATGAAATCACGTTTGATTTAAAGTAATGCATAAAGATGTAATATGAAATGGTTATTAACAATTTTATGCATGTGATTTTAAGTTATCCACGATCATGAGCTTGTTTGATCTTCTTGACTTAATTTCAAGATCTATAGCAAAAATCATGTTTGAATATATGAAAGTGTTAATTTCATTTTCGGATTCAGTTAACAATTGGTATCCTAACAATCGGATTTTCTCATACACTTATGAAAAATATTTTTCTAAAATGGATTTGATGAAATGATTCATGCTTATAAACTCCATCTTGAAATATGAATGATAGTGTTTTTGCTTGCAAAGATTTGTTTCACATTCATATCTCCTATGATTCGTGTGCAAAAATTTTTTAAATCATAACACAATGTGATTTCTTATGCAAAAATAAAGTGCTTTTGTGATTCTTTGCTAAAGAGAATAATTATTAAAATCATGATCTTGATAACATGAAGCTCTTTATAAATCAAGATCGTTCATTATGCTCCCTACATTTATCAAAAAGGAGTTCTTCAAATGAAATGCAATTCAATGAAGTGTCATATTGATATCTTGAAACTTGGAATATTTTAAAATGTGATCTTTGATAAGAATGTTTCAAGTTGCTCCTTGTACTATATCTTTTCGAATGAATCATGAGCCTTGATATCATATATTTCATAATACAAGATTTCCTTGCCTTATGTCTTGAACTTTAATGCTTATCTTAATTTGGCATATAAAGACTAAGGCATGCTTAGATGAAAAAGAATCTCTTAAAAAATGCTTTTCCCATTTGATCGAGATTAATGATTTCATGATATTTTATGAATCTCGAAATTAATTTTAATGACTTGATTATGAACTTCAAGTTAATGATTTAATTTGAATAAGTTTTATCTAAATCATAATCTTGATCTTGCAAAATTGAAGTCACAAATAATATCTTGTGGTAGTCATGAATTGATACTCACAATATGAAAACATTGATATTCATGACTTAAAATGGATTGAAACATTGTATGCTTAATTTAATCATTCTCCTATGTTTCAAAAATTCCTTAAATGCCTTATGTGATGATTGAAAACTAATCTGCTTTATGATGAATTACGAATCATGACTTGATCTATGATATAAATGCCTTGAAATGATTGAAATATTTAACACTTTTATGCTCTTCCCCCTACCTTCTTCTTGTTTTCAATGATGAAATGGGGAGAAGTTTTGATCATGCATGGTAGGATATAATTTGACAAAATTGATACCATCATGATATGAAACATTTATAATGTACAATTATGCATGCAATACTTGTGCTTTCTAATTATGATGTGATGTATTGCATATGATGTAAATCATGATTTAAAATGCTATGAGTGCCAAGTTACACATTTTGAGAAGAAATTGTTATATTGAAATATTAATGTAATTATGAATGGTGATATGACATCATGCATGTAATACTTCAATTTATGATAATGATGCATGCTATGATAAAATATTCATGATGAAAAATTATCTTGACATTCATAACTTGATTATTCATCATTTGTCATGATTTTGAAATCGTTGTAAAAGGAAAAGAGAACTACAAAATTGTATTCTCTCTTTCTTTTTTACAATGACAAAGGGGGAGATAGCTAGCTTGTACAAGTCAAGAAGATGCAAAAACTTGATTTGCTAGCTTACCTATTTTAAGAAGCAAAGATTGCTAACTTGCTTATTTCAAGAAGAAAAATTGTCTTCTTGAACATCACTATCTTGAATATCTCAAGAAGCAAAACTTGCAATTTGCACATTGCAATAGGAAGCAAGAATCATGAGCTTACACAAGAAATTTATCTTGCATTTGCTTTCGAAATTTTTGCTAGCTTATATATTGTGAAACTTGTATATCGTAAAAATTGCTAGCTTGTTGGTCTAAAGAGAAGCAAAAAGTTGCTATCTCAAAAGAAGCAAATGTGCTATCTTGCCTATCTCAAGAGGCAAAAATGCTAACTTGCGCATCTAGCAAAGTGAGCAAAATTTTCAAGAAGCAAGAGTTGCCTTCTTGAACATCTCTAATTTGCTAGCTTGCATGATGTAGAACTTGCTATCTTGAACATTACCAAAAGTGCTATCTTATATGCTATAAAACTTGCATATCTAAAACTTGATAGCATGAATGTTCTAAGCATGATGTAACACTTGCTAAATCTTCTAGCTCCAAGATTGCATGATGATAAAACTTGATACTATGTTTTTCATGCAATGAGTTGAACCAATATCACACACACTTGATTGTAGTACTTCTCCTTTTTGTTGATGACAAAGGGGGAGAAGTATGTTGATGAAAGTATGTTGATGACATGACATGTGATGCATAAGTTTATGCATATGTTCATGTTGACGTATTGCAAGTATCCATGATGAATATTGCAATGACTTGAATTCAGTTTGAATTCAAGGTTCTATCAATATGGCATATTGATAGGGGGAGTTTGTTTAAACTCCGGGAGTTAAGTTTAACTCCGTCATCAAGTGGTTGTCATCATCAAAAAGGGGGAGATTGTTGAATCTCGTATTTTGATGATGAAACTACTTGATATATGTTTATGATTTAATCTGCGTTTTGAGTGACGCAGGATGCTTTGATCAGGATGAGACAATTAAAGCAGGAAAATCATGTTGTGCCGGAGGAACATGTCAGAAGATTGGACGTCGGGCCGGTGGATCGGTCGACGTATCGACAGAAGGCTTCGGGCCGTGGACTCGGGCATCGGGCCAAGAAGAGCGGGTATTGTGCCAAGGATATCGGAGTTGCGGAGTCAACTGGCCGATTGGGCAATAGGCTGCAGGAAAGGACGATGCGCCGAAGAATCGGACGAAGCGTCGAAGGACCAATGACATGCCGGACAACTTGGTTAATTGCTTAGGATTAATTGTCTCGATCGAAGTTTTGTTTTGTTGTGCAGGATTTACTATGATAACGATGAAGACATAAAGCGAAACAAAGTGTCGGAGTCAAGCGCGAAGGATTTGTTGCGAGTTCGAGAGTTCGACGGAAGTCCGAAGATTCATTGGGAGTTCGCGGAGCTCGCCGAGAAAGATCGGAGCTTGCCGAAGAAGCTCGTTGGAACTCGCTAAGAACAAATCGTGAAGTCTAGGAGCTTGCCGGGAGTCCGCAGAATGGTTTCCGAGAGTTCATCGGAAGACCGCCGGAAGTTTGCCGGAAGCTCGCTAGAAGAAGTCTTGACTTGCGGACTTTGTAATAGCTTAGAAAATGTCTTTAAATTCATAGTTAGCACGTTAATTAGGGTTAGGATTAGGTGTTAATCCTATAACCCAAGTAGGGGCCAATTAGGCCCAAGTTCGGACTGGTTTGGACCAAGTTTGGAGCCAAACCAAGTGAGCTGGAATAGTGAAGAGGTGCCACCGCCAGGGTTGGAGGTAGCACCGCCCAGGGCTGTGAGGTTGGGAGGTGCAACCGCCCCAGCCAGGAGGTGCAACCGCCAGGGCTGCGAGGCTGGGAGGTGCAACCGCCCCAGCCGAGAGGTGCAACCGCCCAGAGCTCAGTCTTCGAGCTAGACTGGGCGGTGCAACCTCCTCTGCCAAGAGGTAGCACCGCCAGAGCTCAAGTTTCGAGCTCTGCCAGGCGATGCAACCACCGAGCTCAGTCTTCGAGCTCTGGCAGAGAGGTGCATCAGCTTGAGCTCAGTCTCGAGCTCTGCTAGGTGATGCAATCACCGAGCTCAGTCTTCGAGCTCTGGCAGAGAGGTGCATCAGCCTGAGCTCAGTTTCGAGCTCTGCCAGGTGATGCAACCACCGAGCTCAGTTTCGAGCTCTGCCAGGTGATGCGACCACCAAGCTCAGTCTTCGAGCTCTGCCAGGTGATGCAACCATCGAGCTCAGTCTTCGAGCTCTGGCAGAGAGAAGCAATCGCCTGAGCTCAGTCTTCGAGCTCTGCCTGGCGGTGCCACCTCTCCAGTCAAGAGGTGCAACCGCCTGATCCCAGAATTCTGGGATTTGATCGATTTGATCGTTTTGAGCTCGAATTTTGAGTTGGGTTGGGGCCTATAAATACCCCACCCATTCAGCACTGAAAAGATACAGACCTACACCGAAATCTTGATCTTTTCTGTGATTCTAAGAGCTCAAAAGTGTTGTAAAGCCTTTAAGTCTCCTCCTTCTGTTCTTCAAGTTTTCAGTTGTAAAGTGAGGAGAGAAAGGTCTGTAAAGGTTGTCTCCTGAGCCTGTCAAAAGGAGAGAAACTGTAAAAGGGCAGTTTGGCCTTCGCCCATTGAAGGAAGGCCACTAGTTGACGTCGGCAACCTCGTCGGTGGAGGAAGCCAAAAGTGGAGTAGGTCAAGGCTGACCGAACCACTCTAAATCTCTGGTTTGCGTTTATTTTTGAGCACTATATCATTACTGCAAACCTCCTTCATTACTACTGCTCTCTGCGCTTTCACGAACAAGTTCTAAGTGCTGTTCTTTCGGATCTGCATTCAGACGTAAATTCGTATTTTCGTACATTACAGTTTACGTTTACGTTTGATTCTGTAGAACTGTCTTCCGTGTTTTTACGAACGAGTTTCTTTGCAGTTTACACTTACATTTTGATCCTATTGATAACTGCAAACTGTCCTTTACGATTTTACGAACGAGTTTCAGCATTTAGACGTAAAAACTGCATTCAGACGTAAATCGGCTTTCCTCGCTCAATCATCAGATCTCAGTTCACGTTTACGTCTTGATTCCAACTGCATACTGCCTTCTGCGAGTATACAAACAAGTTTCAAAGTTTAGACGTAAATCTGCGTCTAGACGTAAAACTGCGTTTAGACGTAAATCTGCGTTTAGACGTAAATCTGAGTTTAAGACGTAAATCTGAGTTTAGACGTAAATCTGAGTTTAGACGTAAATCTGCGTTTAGACGTAAATCTGCGTTTAGACGTAAATCTGCGTTTAGACGTAAAACAGCGTTTAGACGTAAATCTGAGTTTAGACGTAAACTGCGCTTAGACGCAAAACTGCGCTTAGACGCAATCTGCGCTTAGACGCAAACTGCACTTAGATACAAACTGAGAATTTGCTTTTGCATCATAACAGTTTTTGAACGAACGCAGCTTTTGGTTTTTAATCGCTGTAAGATTTCCGCTGCACTAATTCACCCCCCCCTCTTAGTGCTCTCGATCCTAACAAAAGGTACACTTCTCCTTTTTGTTGATGACAAAAGGGGAGAAGTATGATCATGTTATGCATGATGACATGTTGCAAATATTCATGATGAAATTTGCAATGACTTGAATTCAGCTTGAATTCAAGGTTCTATCAATATGGCATATTGATAGGGGGAGTTAAGGTTAACTCCGTCATCAATTGGTTGTCATCATCAAAAAAGGAGAGATAGTTAAATCTCATATTTTGATGATGAAACCAATTGATAGTATTTATGATTTGATCTACGTTTTGAGTGATGCAGAATGCTTCGATCAGGATGAGATAATTAAAGCAGGAAGAATCACGTTGGGCCAGAGGAAAACATGTCAGAAGATTGGACGTCGGATCGGAGGATCGGTCAACGTATCGACAAAAGGCTTCGGGCCAGAGATTCAGGCATCGGGCCAAGAAGAGTGGATATTGTGCCAAGGATATCGGAGTTGCGGAGTCAACTGTCCGATTGGGAAATAGGCTGCAAGAGAGGATGATGCGTCGAAGAATCGGACGAAGTGTCGAGGGACCAATGACATACCAGACAACATGATTAATGCTTAATATTAATTATCTAGATCAAAGTGTGATTTTACATATGTAGGATTAACTATGATAACAAGGCATAAAGTAAAATGAAGTCCTTGAGTCAAGGACGCGATTTCATTGGGAGTTCGAGAGTTCGTCGGAAGTCCAAACGTTCGTCGGAAGTTCTACAGGAACCAGCCGAGAAGTCCAGGAGCTTACTAAAGAAACTCGTCGGAGCTCTCCATGAAGATCATCGTGAAGTCCAAGAGCTTGTCGGGAGTCCGCTGGAACATTGTTGAGAGATCGTTGGAAGTTCATCAGAAGATCACTAGAAGAAACTAGACTTATGGACTTGTTTAGCTTAGAATATATCATAGGAATCGTAGTTAGTACGTAATTGGGTATGGATTTGGGCCAACCTAATTAGGGGCTAGTTGGGCCAATGTAAAGATTGTGTTGGGCCTAATGAGAGGCGCAAATAGTAATTGAAGAGGTAGCACCGTCACGGCACAATCTTTAAGACTATGTCAGGCGATGGTACCGCTAGTCTAGGCAGTGGTACTGCCCCTAATAGGGTGCCAAGCGATGGTACCACCTAGTAGCAGGTTGCCAGGCGGTGGTATCGCCAGACTGGGCGGTAGTACCGTCCAGTGTAGTGTCAGTGTCAGACTAACACTA
This sequence comes from Musa acuminata AAA Group, assembly GCF_036884655.1. Lineage (NCBI taxonomy): Eukaryota > Viridiplantae > Streptophyta > Magnoliopsida > Zingiberales > Musaceae > Musa > Musa acuminata. The sequence continues at coordinate 30,073,449 of NC_088342.1, read as the reverse complement.
GCGGTGGTACCGCCCAGCACAAGTGGTGGCACTGCCTGGACCCAGGAAACCCAAGATGAGATGTTTTTAGGCTCCAAGTTTGAATCAACTTAAAACCTATAAATATCCCTCTCAACCCTGGTTAACATACACACAACCTAGAGCAAAAAGGAAAAAAAATTCTATTGTAATTGTGTATGAAACCACCACTTAGTGTAGTGTCAGTGTTAGACTGACATTGACGGTGGTACCGCCCAACACAGGTGGTGGTACTGCCCGGACCTAGGAAACCTAGGATGAGATGATTTTAGGCTCTAAGTTTGAATCAACTTGAAGCCTATAAATACCCTTCTCATCCTTAGTTAACATACACACAACCTATAGTAAAAAGAAAAGAAAACTTTATTGTAATTGTGTATGAAACTCCTCTCAAAGTTCTAAGTGTTAGAATAGGTTGAGAGAGGAGTAAGTGGAGGTGTAAGGGTTATCTTCTAAACCCGGTAAAAAGAGAATCGAGTTGTAAAAGGTGGTTAGTCTTCGCCTATTGAAGGAAGACCAATAGCGGATGTCGGTGGCCTCGACGGAAGAGGAATCGACGAAGTGGATGTAGATCACGATGACCAAACCACTATAAAATCTGGTTTACATTTCCTTCTTGCAATTTGTATGAACTACTGTTAGTGAACAAATGTGTCGTGGCTAGTGAGTCAGCACAGCCTAGTCCACGGGTCGATGTCGGGAGTCTTCTATCGGTTGAGCTGGATGCCGTGGTCGACCGGGCCCTCGTGACAAGGTGTTGATCAGCATTCCTTGGTGTGCTGATCCAGGCACTGTGTATGTCGAGCTGCGTCTTTCCTTCTCCGAGGTGGTTGGCAGCTCGTCTTCGTGAGGTGGCCGCGCCCTCGGGAAGGGGTGCTGGTTGGCGTTGGTCGGGATCCGGGCTAGTTGGCTGCTCTCCTTCGTGCACTGGACAATGATTCTCGGGTGGTTGGCAGCTTGTCTTCGTGAGGTGGCCGCGTTTTCCTGCAAAAATGGCCCTCGTCGGGATCACCCAACGAGGCCCCTCCGACGAGCAAGTCAGTCGAGTGATCGATTGATTTTTTGCCTCCTCTGGCCAGATGCTGGCCATAGGTCTTTATATTATTGTACGTGGGTCGGTCATACGCGGGTTAGCGTGGTGGACATGCCAAACAGTGCCTTAGTACGGATTCTAACTTGGCATGTCTCGGGAGCGGCTCGGCCTTGGGATTCCCGAGCCGTGACGTGCCGAGCGGTGGCTTGGTATGGATTCTGACTTGGTATGTCTCGAGAGTGGCTCTACCTCGGGATTCTCGAGACATGACGTGCCGAGCAGTGCCTTAGTATGGATTCTGACTGTGGCTGATGGCATCGGATTCTAACGTGTCTTGGGCCAAAATATACCATATCAACTGCAAACTACCTTTAATACTTTTATGAACATGCTTTCAAGTTAAGTTTTCGAAATCGGTTTTTATCGTATGAAGAATTTTCAAAATTAACGTTTTTAATGCTGCACTAATTCACCCCCCCTCTTAGTGCTGACTCTTTTCCTACCAGGTCCCTCATTCAACAACTAAGTAACTTAGTAGAGATGCTGATGAGAGAATTAAGCAGATAAAGAAGTTATATAAGAGTATTAAAACAACCATAGAAAAGGAAAATGAGAGGTACATGCAAGTTGCTAACAAACATAGAAAATATATGGAGTTTAATGTAGGTGATTTGGTCTGGATTTATTTAAGGAAGGAGAGGTTTCCACTAGGCAAATTTGAAAAATTGAAACCAAAGATTGATGGTCTATTCAAGATGCTTAAGAGAATTGACAAAAATGCTTATGAGATTGAGCTACTTAAAGATTACGGAGTGTCCCCAACATTTAATATGGTTGATTTAAGTCCATTTCATAATCATGTTGACGAAACAAACAAGGACTTAAGGACAAGTCTTTTTCAACTATGGGAGATTGACACGGGAGTGCCTAATTTGCTACAATCTGCTTATGTGGACCTTGCTGATGCTATGGTATTTTTTTCAGCCCACAATGTTACCTCATAGATTTTAACTCAACCCACTCAAATATGATAGCTCATGAACACATTTCTTAGATAAAGTTATAGTTGTTTTAAGGAACTTTTCTTTATATCCAAGGAATGCATTAAAGAAGTTGGTTACCAGTTATAAAACACTTAATTTTAAAATTTTCTATGTATGAAGAGTTGTTTCATGCACTAGTACTTATTTTGGTGTTTAGGGGTTAGAAAGAAGTTTAGAAACTGATGATATTTTGGTAGAAGCTCTCTTGGAGTTCTCTCTTAAATTCTGTATCTCTTGTATGCTTCCTTGAGTGGTGAGTCTTTTGTTTCTAGTTCTGTATCCTTATTTATTCTTGGGGTGGTGAACTTTCTGTATCTCTTTGTGATTTTAAACTTGATGGTGAACTATTTTTTGATCTTATTAAAGTTTTATCGTAAGTTCGTTCATTTCCTACTATTGTCTTTCTTTCGAAATCTATTATATATTATCCCCCCCCCCCCCCTCGTATCAAGATGAGATTACTCACTATATGAAGCACATAGATAACTCCACTCTTACTCAGTGTTATATGTTAGGCTCCATGACTCCTAAGTTACAGAGATAGCATGAAAAGATGGATGTCATATTCATTCTCCTATATGTCCGTAAATTAAATTATTTGAGGAATGTTAGGATCGAGAGCACTAAGAGGGGGGGGTGAATTAGTGCAGCGGAAATTTTTCAGCGATTAAAACAAAAGCTGCGTTTGTTCGATAAAAAAAATGATTTACGTCTAAGTGCAGATTTAGAAAGTTCCAAACTTAGAAACTTGTTCGTAAGATCGCAGAAGGCAGTAAGCAGTTATGATTGAAATCAGAACGTAAACGTAAATTGAAATATGATGATTATACGAGAAAAGCCGATTTACGTCTAAACGCAGATTCGGAAAATTCTAAACTTATTCGTAAGATCGTAGAAGGCAGTAAACAGTTATGATTGAAATCAAAACATAAACGTAAACTGAAATATGATGATTGTACGAGAAAACCCGATTTACGTCTAAACGCAGATTTACGTCTAAACGCAGATTTACGTCTGAACCTTGAAACTCGTTCGTAAAATCGCAGAGGCAGTAAGCTATTGAGAAGTTTGCAGTGAAAGTAAAATACTCAAAGGAAATGCAAACCGAGATTTAGAATGGTTCGGTCAATCTTGACCTACTCCACTTTTGGCTTCCTCCACCGTCGAGGTCACCGACGTCAACTAGAGGCCTTCCTTCAATAGGCGAAGGCCAACCACCCTCTTACAGATTCACTCCTTCTGACGGGCTTAGGAGACAACCCTTACAGAAGTTTTCTCTCCTCTCTTTACAACTCAAACTTGAAGAATAGAAAGAGGAGAACTAGCAGTTTTGAGCTCTAAGAAACACAGAAAGACAGCAAGATTTCGAGTGTGTGTTCTGTTCTTTCAGTGCTGAATGGGTGGGGTATTTATAGGCCCCAACCCAGTTCAAATTTGGAGCTCAAATCTGTCAATTCCCGTAATTCTGGGATCAAGCGGTTGCACCTCCTGATTGGGGCGGTTGCACCGCCTGGCAGAGCTCGAAGACTGAGCCTCTAGGCGGTGCCACCTCTATCAGGGGCGGCTGCACCTCTCTGCCAGAGCTCGAAGACTGAGCTCAGGCGGTTGCACTGCCTGACTAGGGGGGTTGCACCGCCTGGCAGAGCTCGAAACTTGAGCTTTAGCGGTGCTACCTCTTGACAGAAGAGGTTGCACCGCCCAATCTCGCTCAGAGACTGAGCTCGGGGCAGTGCCACCTCTTGGCTGGGGTGGTTGCACCGCCCAGCCTCGCTGGGAGACATAGCCTGGGCGGTGCTACCTCCTGGCTTGGGCGGTTGCACCTCCCACAGCAATCAGGGTCCGAATGGGTTAATCCATTCGGCCCAATTTGATTCTTTCAGGGGCCCAATTGCCCTAAGATTAAGCTAATGGGATCACCTCCCATTTCTAACTTAACCAATGTGCTAACTACGATTATTTCCTAAGACATATTCTGCAGCTTGCTCCGGTGCGTCAATCGCTTCTTTCGGCGAGTTTCCGGCGAACTTCCGTCGATCATCCGACGAACCCTCGGTGATCCTCCTGCGGACTTCCGGCAAACTCCTGGACTTGCGATGATCCACTTGGCAAGTTCCGACGAGCTCCTTTGGCAAGCTTCTGGACTTCTCGGATTTGTTCCCGCAGAACCTCCGACGACTGTCCGAACTTCCGTCGAGCTCTTGAACTTCCAACATGATCATTGTCATGACTCCGGCGCAACTCCTGCTACATGTCTTACTTTCATCGTAGTTAATCCCGCACACTTATCTCAACACACAGATTAGACAACCAATTGACAATTGACTTCATCATCAAAATCTGAGATTCAACAATCTCCCCCTTTTTGATGATGACAATCAATTGATAATGGAGTTAACCTTAACTCCCCCTGTCTATATGCCATACTTCTTGAATTTAAAAACTTTATAAATTCAAGAGACATATTTCCATCATGATTCCTATCATGATGTATCTCTTTGAAGATGATGTCAAGGCTTGACATTCATTTTCAAATATAACAAGTTTGAATGATGGTAATTGTAGCAATTCATCATATTGTAAGATATCGACATGTAAAGCTGTGAAGCAAGATTTTGATATCATTACATGATGTACACATTTCGAATATTTTAACAGGTGTAGCATTGCATCACATGGTAAGATATAAGTTAGTACGATGCAAATTTTTGTTTGATATCTTGTTATAGGGCATATAGCAATGATAGCAATCATATATTTCTTGGTGATGCAAGTATGGCCTAATCATAGCATCAGTAGTGATAGCAACCATATCAACATTAGTGATAGCAAACATATCAGCATTAGTGATAGCAACCATATCATCATTAGTGATAGCAAACATATCAGCATCAGTGATAGCAACCATATCATCATTAGTGATAGCAAACATATCAATTCATATATTTCTCCCCCTTTGTCATCAACAAAAAGCATGGTAGATGTGATTCCAGGAGAACAATATAAGCAGGTTATCAAGCACAGGAAGGCATGACACATATCATACTTTGAATACCTCTTCTCCTTGTATGTTATAATTCTTTGTGCATGAAAGAGGAAACTCATTTTTCCAAAAAGAAATTACATAAGAGTGTACAGAAAAATCATATTTTTAGCATTCAAATTGTTAAGCAAATCCGAAAATGAGATGAACTTTTCCATGCATTCAGACATGAGTAAGCTACTGATTTTCAAGGACAAAACATAATTTCCAACATGTTATTTGATCAACTGATACCAAGGCATGTAATAGTAATCAAGTGATTTGATCATTCAATAAAGTCCGAAAAATAATTTTAACTAGTTTAAGTATTCGGACACATCAACATTCCTAATTCTCTTCTTATAAAATCAAATTGTTCTTCACTTAGAGGTTTTGTAAAAATATCGGCTAGTTGATGTTTAGTATCAATGAACACTATAATTACATCATGATTAGTAACATGATCTCGTATAAAATGATGTCTAATATCAATATGTTTTGTTCTTGAGTGTTGTATAGGGTTCTTTGTTAAGCATATTGCACTTGTGTTATCACATTTAAGGGGAATATTTTTAAGATGAACTTTATAATCTTCTAAGGTATTTTTCATCCATACAACTTGTGCACAGCATGCACTTGCTGCAATATATTCAGCTTCGGTTGTCGATAGTGCAACCGAGTTTTGTTTCTTAGATGACCAGGAAACAAGGGCATGCCCTAAGAATTGACATGTTCCTGATGTGCTTTTTCTATCTAATCTATAGCCAGCAAAGTCCGCATCAGCATAAGAAATTAACTCAAGATTCTCTGATTTTGGGTACCATAATCCTAGATTTATGGTACCATTAAGATATCTGAGTATTCTTTTAACTGCTTTGAGATGAGATATCTTAGGGTTTGATTGAAATCTAGCACAAAGTCCTACACTGAACATGATGTCTGGTCTAGTTGCAGTGAGGTAAAGTAAACTTCCTATCATACCCCTATAAGTTTTTTGATCGAAGTTTTCTCCACTTTCATCAATTTCTAACTTAGTGGAGGTAATCATAGGAGTGTTAATAGCTTTTGAGTTATTCATATTAAACTTCTTTAGTAAATTCATAGGATATTTAGTTTGACTAATAAAGATGCCATTGCTTAGTTGTTTGATTTGTAAACCTAAGAAGAATGTTAACTCTCCCATTAAACTCATTTCGAATTCAAGACTCATAGTTTTAGCAAATTCACAGAGAGATTCATTCGTAGAACCAAAGATAATATCATCAACATAAATTTGAACAATGAGAAAATTGTTTTCAAAGTTCTTAATGAATAATGTAGTATCAACCTTGCCTTTTATGAAATTATTTTCAATAAGAAAAGAACTAAGTCTCTCATACCAAGCTCTTGGAGCTTGTTTTAAACCATAGAGAGCTTTAGTTAATCTAAACACATGATTAGGGAGACTATTATTTTCAAATCCAGGAGATTGTTCAACATAGACTTCTTCGGAAATAAAGCCATTAAGAAAAGCGCTTTTAACATCCATTTGAAACAACTTAAAATTATTACTACTAGCGTAGACAAGGAGAATCCTTATGGCTTCTAATCGAGCCACAGGAGTGAAGGTTTCTTCGTAATCGATACCTTCTTCTTGGTTGAAACCCTTGGCCACTAATCTAGCCTTGTTTCTAACCACGATACCATTTTCATCTTGCTTGTTTCTAAAGACCCATTTAGTACCAATAACTAAATGGTCATTTGGCCTAGGAACAAGCGTCCACACCTCATTTCTCTCAAATTGATTCAGTTCATCTTGCATTGCGATAATCCATGAATCATCTTTCATGGCTTTGTCAACACATTTGGGTTCAATTTTGGAGAGAAAGGCGGCGTTCGCACAAAAATTTTTAAGAGAAGATCGTGTTTGAACTCCCTTTGACGTGTCTCCTAAAATTAGCTCCTTAGGATGAGCATCTACATACTTCCAATCCTTGGGTAAGGATGTTTCGGAAGTGGATGCATCCAAGTTGCTAGTTGGAGAAGGGGTTTCATTTAAATTTAAGGAATCAAAATTAACATCATCATCAAGATCATTTTTCCTAATTTCAGAAATCTCATTGAAAACAACATGAATGGATTCTTCAATAATTAAAGTTCTTTTATTGAAGATACGAAAAGCTTTAGAAACCGAAGAATAACCAAGAAAGATTCCTTCATCGGATTTAGCATCAAATTTTCCTAAGTTATCTTTTTCATTTAAGATAAAAAAACTTACACCCAAAGACTTTAAAATATGAAACATTGGGTTTTTTGTTATTCCATAACTCATAAGGAGTTTTGGTGAGTAAGGGTCTTACTAGAACTCTATTCAAAATATAGCATGTAGTGTTTACGGCTTCGGCCCAAAAGTATTTGGGTAGGCTATGTTCATTCAACATGGTTCTTGCCATTTCTTGTAAATTTCGATTTTTTCTTTCTACTACCCCATTTTGTTGAGGATTTCTTGGAGTAGAGAAATTATGGTTGTATCCATTGAGTTCACAGAATTCTTGGAAATCATGGTTTTGAAATTCTCCACCATGATCACTTCTTATTGATGAAATCATGGAACCCTTCTCATTTTGAACAAGTTTACAAAACTTGGTAAAATATCTAAAGCATTCATTTTTTTGTTTTAAGAAGTAAGTCCATGTATATCTGCTATAGTCATCAACAATGACAAAGGCGTATTTGCTACCTCCTAGACTCGATGTAGAAATTGGTCCGAACAAGTCCATATGGATCAATTGTAAGGGCCTAGAGGTACTTAATTGATTTTTAGTTTTGAAACTACCCTTAATTTGTTTACCTAATTGGCAAGCATCACATACATTATCTTTAATGAACTTGATATGAGGAATTCCTCTTACAAGTTCTTTAGATGATATTTGAGTGATTAGTTTCATGCTAGCATGACCTAATCTTCTATGCCATAGCCAAGCATCCTCATTTAAAACTGAAAAACACATTTCATTACACAAATCATTGTTGTCAATAGTATATACGTTATTTTGTTTTAATGCAATCATAGACATGTTTTTATGTGGTTTTTCAATGATACAAGCATTAGATTCGAATTTGACAATGTATCATTTATCACATAATTGACTAATGCTCAAGAGGTTATGTTTTAAACCATCAACTAACAAAACATCTTCAATAAAGAAGTTGGATTTGTTACCTATGGTTCCTTTGCCAATGATTTTACCCTTGTTGTTGTCTCCGAAGGTGACATAGCCTTCGTCTATGCTAGTGAGCTTAGAGAATTGAGATGGATCTCCGGTCATATGCCTTGAGCATCCACTATCAAGGTACCATCTCTTGCTCCTAGCTTGTGATTGTGTGGGTTTCTACAAGAAAGGATGATTTTTAGGTACCCATTTGCTTTTGGGTGCCTCAAAGATAGATCTACATTGTTTATCATGTGGTATAGAGTTTATCATGGTTCCTTTAGGAACCCAAGTCAGTTTGTTTGAACTTATTTTCTTGAATGGACAATAATGCGTCTTGTGTCCAAATTTGCAACAAAAGTTGCATTTGGTTTGGTGTTGAACATGTAAGATGGGACCTTTTATGAAGGTGGTTGGATTTAGGTGAGGACTTCTCACAAATCCAATTCCACTCCTTTTTGGAACGTGACCCTTGTTTGCAAGGATCATGTTCAATGACTTGCTACTAACCTCGAATTTCTTCAAGATGTCCTTAAGTAGCAGGTTTTCTTTTTGGAGAGTTTCTAGATCATGGCATTTGATACATGAATTTAAACTATCATGATATTCAGTTTTTAACTTATCAAAATCACAAGTAAGGCTATCATGCTCCTTTTTCAGCAGTTTGTATTTTCTATTGATAATCTTGCATTCATCAAATAAGTCATGGAAGGCATTTAATAATTCATCGAAAGATAAATGTGCATCTAATAAATTTGTTACCTCCTCTCCGATGGCCATTAAGGCATAATGAGCAACTTGCTCGGTGTTGGACTCCTCTTCTTCGGACGCACTCGAATCATCCCATGTTGCTTTGAGCGCCTTCTTCTTTGTTGTCTTCTTTTTGGCTTGAGGACAATCACTCTTGTAGTGTCCCGGCTTTTTGCACTCATAGCAAATAACTTGATCCTTCTTGGGTTCAAGTTTATTTTTAGTATCATTCTTAAACTTGTTTCTTTTAATGAACTTTTTAAATTTTCTTGTTAGAAGTGCCAAGTCATCGTCATAGTCCTCATCACTTGAGTTTTCTCTCAAGTGGTCTTCTGAAGTTTTAAGTGCCATATCCTTCCTGTTCTTTGGAAGGATGTCTTCTTGCTCTTCATGAGCTTTACAAGTCATCTCGTAGGTCATTAATGACCCGATTAGTTCTTCAAGAGGGAAGTTGTTTAGATCTTTTGCCTCTTGAATAGCAGTGACTTTAGGATCCCAACTCTTAGGAAGGGATCTTAGAATCTTATTTACGAGCTCAAAATCCGAAAAACTTTTTCCGAGTCCTTTTAGACCGTTGACGACATCCGTGAAACGGGTAAACATGTCGCCAATGGTCTCACTCGGTTTCATCCGGAAAAGTTCGAAAGAGTGTAACAAAAGATTGATTTTTGACTCTTTCACTCTACTTGTGCCTTCATGAGTCACTTCGAGTGTGTGCCAAATATCAAATGCAGTTTCACAAATCGAAACACGATTAAACTCATTTTTATCAAGTGCGCAAAATAAGGCATTCATAACCTTTGCATTGAGAGCGAAAGCCTTCTTCTCCAAATCATTCCAATCGATCATTGGAAGAGAAGACTTCGAAAAATCATTTTCGACAAGATTCCAAAGTTCAAAATCCATAGAAATAAGAAAGATCCTCATTCGGGTCTTCCAATAGGTGTAGTCCGTCCCATTGAACATGGGTGGACGTGTAATAGAATGGCCCTCTTGGTTTCCGGCGTAAGCCATCTCTCTTGGGTTTTAATCCGTTTGAGAGTTAACCGAGCTCTGATACCAATTGTTAGGATCGAGAGCACTAAGAGGGGGGGGGGGGGTGAATTAGTGCAGCGGAAATTTTTCAACGATTAAAACGAAAGCTGCGTTTGTTCGATAAAAAAAATGATTTACGTCTAAGTGCAGATTTAGAAAGTTCCGAACTTAGAAACTTGTTCGTAAGATCGCAGAAGGCAGTAAGCAGTTATGATTGAAATCGGAACGTAAACGTAAACTGAAATATGATGATCATACGAGAAAAGTCGATTTACTTCTAAATGCATATTCGGAAAATTCTAAACTTATTCGTAAGATCACAGAAGGCAGTAAACAGTTATGATTGAAATCAAAATATAAACGTAAACTGAAATATGATGATTGTACAAGAAAACCCAATTTACGTCTAAACGCAGATTTACGTCTAAACGCATATTTACGTCTGAACCTTGAAACTCGTTCGTAAAATCGCAGAGGCAGTAAGCTATTGAGAAGTTTGTAGTGAAAGTAAACTACTCAAAGGAAATGCAAACCGAGATTTAGAGTGGTTCGGTCAATCTTGACCTACTCCACTTTTGGCTTCCTCCACCATCGAGGTCACCGACGTCAACTAGAGGCCTTCCTTCAATAGGCGAAGGCCAACCACCCTCTTACAGATTCATTCCTTTTGACGGGCTTAGGAGACAACCCTTACAGAAGTTTTCTCTCCTCTCTTTACAACTCAAACTTGAAGAATAGAAAGAGGAGAACTATCAGTTTTAAGCTCTAAGAAACACAGAAAGACAGCAAGATTTCGAGTATGTGTTCTGTTCTTTCAGTGCTGAATGGGTGGGGTATTTTTAGGCCCCAACCCAGTTCAAATTTGGAGCTCAAATCTATCAATTCCCGGAATTCCGGGATCAGGCGGTTGCACCTCCTGACTAGGGCGGTTGCACCGCCTCGCAGAGCTCGAAGACTGAGCCTCTGGGCGGTGCCACCTCTGTCAGGGGTGGTTCCACCTCTCTGCCAGAGCTCGAAGACTAAGCTCAGGCGGTTGCACCGCCTGACTGGGGAGGTTGCACCGCCTGGCAGAGCTCGAAACTTGAGCTCTGGCGGTGCTACCTCTTGACAGAAGAGGTTGCACTGCCTAGTCTCGCTCGGAGACTGAGCCCGGGGCGGTGCCACCTCTTGGCTGGGGCGGTTGCACCACCCAGTCTCGCTGGGAGACATAGCTTGGGCGGTGCTACCTCCTGGCATGGGTGGTTGCACCTCCCACAGCAATCATGGTCCGAATGGGTTAATCCATTCGGCCCAATTTGATTCTTTCAGGGGCCCAATTGCCCTAAGATTAAGCTAATGGGATCACCTCCCATTTCTAACTTAATCAATGTGCTAACTACGATTATTTCCTATGACATATTCTGCAGCTTGCTCCAGTGCTTCAATCGCTTCTTCCGGCGAGTTTACGGTGAACTTCCGTCGATCATCCGACGAACCCTCGGTGATCCTCCTGTGGACTTCCGGCAAACTCCTGGACTTGCGACGATCCACTTGGCAAGTTCCGACGAGCTCCTTTGGCAAGCTTCTGGACTTCTCGGATTTGTTCCCGTAGAACCTCTGACGATTGTCCGAACTTCCGTCGAGCTCTTGAACTCCCAACGTGATCATTGTCATGACTCCGGCGCAACTCCTACTGCATGTCTTACTTTCATCGTAGTTAATCCTGCACACTTATCTCAACACACAGATTAGACAACCAATTGACAATTGACTTCATCATCAAAATCTGAGATTCAACAAGGAATAGAGAAGGACATAGCGATATGAGATATCTAAGTGTCTCTTCCACGCTAGGATGACTGAGGGGACACTAGTTTAGAACTATATCCTTAAGATGATTGAGTGGATAGAGAAACTCATAGGTCTGGGAATGGTTCTAGAGGATAGTCTATGTGTGGATCTTATGCTTTAGTCCCTACCAAATTCATTTTCTCAGCTTAAGGTGACTTTCCCTAAACTCCTCAATATGTTGAGGGAGACTAAGAGCACTATCAAGAAAGAGAAGCCAGTTCTCTATGCTGGTGAGACCAAAAAGAAAAGAAAGGTAGAAAAGTCCCTTAAGAAGGGTAAGAGCAAGGGCAGACTGGGTAAAGCAAAGGTTATTAAGAAGGGCCCAACAAAGGACAAAGATCAGTGCTTCCACTATGGTAAAGACGAGCATTGGAAGATGAACTATAAGGAGTATTTTACAGAAAAGGTGAAACAGAAGCTTGGAGAAGCTTCAGGTATATTTATAAGTAGTCTTTAGTTGTTAGATTTTTATGATAGTGCATAGGTATTGGATACTGGTAGTGCTTATCACATATGTAATTAATTATAGATTCTAGTAAAGCCTAGGAGATTAGCAAAAGGCAAAATAGACCTCAAGATGGGCAATGGAGCAAGAGTTGCTATTGTTGCTGTCGGTGAGATCACTTTACATATGCTTGGTGGAGCTATTATTGCATTAGATGTATGTTATTTTTTTCCTCTATTATCAAAAAAGTTATTTTCATTTTATGTTTAATATTGAATGGTTATAAAGTACTTTTTTAAAACAATAGTTGTTTAATTATTATAGATGATAAGTTCATCACGAGAGGAATATTACATATTGATTTGTTTATGCTAGACACTACTCCACATATTAAGAATGTAAGTGTGTCCAAGAGGAAATGAGATGAGGCGAACAATGCATACTTGTGGCAATTATAGACTAGGTCATATCCATGAGAGAATGATTCAAAAGTTGCAAAAGGATTGATACCTAGATCCATTCGATTACGAGTCATATACAACTTGCAAGCTTTGCCTTCATGGAAAACTAACCAACTCTCCATTTAGTAGAATTGTAGAGAGAGCTACTGAGTTATTGGAACTCATACATAATGATGTATGTGGTCCCATGTTAACTCAGACCATAGGTGGTTACTCCTATATTACTTTTACTGATGATTTCTTTAAGTACAGACACATGTACTAGATGAAGTATAAGTCTGAAGTCTTCGAGAAATTTAGGGAGTATAAGAATGAAATAAAAAATCAAATTGGAAAGAGCATCAATATTCTTCGATCAGATTGAGGAGGTGAGTACTTAAGTATAGAGTTCACCTAGTTCCTCAAGGACCATGAGATTTTTGTTAGGATCAAGAGGTTGGCACTAAGAGGGGGGGTGAATTAGTGCAACAGAAAGATTACGACAGTTTAAAAACTTTCATATGATAAAACCATTTCCGACGTAAAATCGTTTTTGGAAACTTAACTTGAAAGTGAGTTTGTAAAAGTATTGAAGGCAGTAAACACTTAAAGAGGTTTGCAGAAAAGATAAATTGTACAAATGTAAATGCAAACCAGATTTTAGAGTGGTTCGGTCAACGTGACCTACATCCACTTTCGGCTTCCTCCTCCGACGAGGTCACCGGCGTCCACTAAAGGACTTCCTTCAATAGGCGAAAGCCAATCATCTTTTACAACTCAATTCTCTTTTTACCGTGTTTAGGAGATAACCCTTACACCCCCACTCACTCCTCTCTCAAACTATTCTAATACATTAGATCTTTGAGAGGAGCTCACACAAGATTGCAGTAGTGTTTCTATACTTTTTTCTCTCAATACTTGTGTGTTTTAACCAGGGATGAGATGGGTATTTATAGGCTTCAAGTTGATTCAAACTTGGAGCCTAAAACTTTTCCATCCCGAGTTCCCCAGGCACGGGCGGTACTACCGCCTGCGTTGGGTGGTACCACCACCTAGTGTCAGTCGACACTAACATAGTCCTGGGCGGTACCACTACCCAGATTTGGCGATACCATCGCCTAGGGGCTAGTACTGGGCAGTACCACCACCCAGACTGGCAGTACCATCGCTTGGCACCTTGCTAGGGGCGGTACAACCGCCCAGACTGGCAGTTCCACCGCCTAACACAGTCTCAAAGACTGTGCCACGATGGTGAGACTTCTTAGGGCATTGTTTGGGCCTTTTATTGGGCCCAACACAATTCTTACATGGGCCTAGCTAGCCTTTAATTGGGTTGGCCCAAATCCAAGCCCAATTACGTGCTAACTATGAAATCTTAAGACATTTGCTAAGCTAAACAAGTCCCTATGTCTATTCTTCCAACGAGCTTCCAATGATCTTCCGACGAACTTTTGACGATCTCTCGACAATGATCCGCCGGACTCCCAGCAAGCTCTTGGACTTCATGACGATCTTCTTGGTGAGTTCCGATGAGCTTCTCTGGCAAGCTCTGAGACTTCTCGGCTGGTTTCGCCAGAACTTCCAACGAACATCCAGACTTCTGACAAACTCTCGAACTCCCAACGAAATCACATCCTTGACTTCAGGACTTCATTTTGCTTCATGCCTTGCAATCATAGTTAATCCTGCACATGTAAAACATACTTCGATCTTGACAATTAATACTAAGCATTAATCATGTTGTCCGGGATGTCATTGGTCCCTCGATGCTTCGTCCGATTCTTCGGCGCATCGTTCTCTCTTACAGCCTATTACCCAATCGGCTAGTTGACTCTACAACTCCGATATCCTTGGTGCAATATTTGCTCTTCTTGGCTTGATGCCTGAATCCATGGCCTGAAGCCTTCTATCGATACGTCGACTGACCCTCCGGTCCGACGTCTAATCTTCTGACATGATTTCCTGTAACACAACATGATTTTTCCTGCTTTAATTGTCTAATCCTAATCGAATCATCCTACGTCACTTAAAACATAGATTAAAACATAAATATATATCGATTGATTTCATCATCAAAATCTGAGATTTAACAATCTCTCCCTTTTTGATGATGACAACCAATCGATTGTTGGGCTGATGGCCCATATTCAGCCCATGTGGGCTTTATCAGCCCACAGCTCATACTCCCTCTTAACCTAACCCTAATTAAGATTAGGGGGGTGTGGTGGCTGCGTTTTAGAGGCAGATTAAAGCTATAAAAAGGCAGCAACGAGGCAGATCTTTGTAGCGACGAGATTCCAAAGAGAAGAAGGAGAACAAGGCAGAAGAGGAAGAGAAAGAAAGGGAAGAAGACAAGGACAACGCAGAGAGACTGTTCACAATCATCTAGCAGTGTTCTCATCTCAGGTTAGATCAAATCTACAGTAGGCTCTTGCTGTGATTACTTGGGAGGTTTTAGATATTGTGGGCAGTAACGTGATCCTTGTATCCCAGTTATTCTCTTGTGGTTGTTGCTTGGGTTTTGGGCAAGAGATTGAGATTTGTATATTCATTATTCTCATAGTGGATTATCTCTAGTTTGCCCCGTGGTTTTTACCCTTCACATTGAAGGGGTTTTCCACGTATATCTTGGTGTTCTGTTTGATTGTGTTTCCATTTTATTCCGCTGCGTATTTTGGTCTTCTAGTATTTGTTCCTATACAAAGGTTATTCCTGTTTATATCCCCATCAACTGGTATCAAAGCGGGGTTTTGGTGATTTAATTTTTGTATTTGAACATGGAGGCCAGTAATATTTCTCGCATGATTAGTTTGAATGGAAATAATTGGATGATATGGAAACCAAGAATGGAAGATCTCTTGTATTGCAAAGATTTGTATGGGCCTTTGCAAGGGGATAGTGCAAAACCTACAACTATGATAGATGATGAGTGGAAGAGGTTAGATCGAAAAACAATTGGATTTATTAGACAGTGGCTTGATGATAGTGTATTTCACCATGTTTCTACTGAAATTTCTGCATATTCTCTTTGGAAAAAATTGGAAAGTCTCTATGAAAGAAAAACAGCTGGCAACAAAGCTTTTTTGATCAGAAAACTTGTGAACCTAAAATATAGAGAGGGTGCTTCTATTGCCGAGCATTTGAATGAAATGCAGAGTATTACTAACCAGTTATCCTCTATGAGAATGTCTCTTGATGATGAGTTGCAGGCATTGTTACTTCTCAGTTCATTACCAGAAAGTTGGGAGACACTGGTGGTTTCCCTTAGTAATTCTGCGCCAGATGGTATTGTCACTATGAGTCAAGTAACAAACAGTTTGTTGAATGAGGAGTTGAGAAGAAAGAGTTCGGCAACATCTCAGAATGATTCACAGGCACTTATCTCAGAGAACAGAGGAAGGTCAAAGTCTAGAAGCAGTTCACGTATGGGTAGGAGCAAGTCAAGATCAAGAAAAGATATTGTTTGCTATAACTGTGGTGAGAAAGGACATTACAAGAACCAATGTAAGCAACCTAAGAAGAACAAGAAAAAGGGAAAAGAAGTGGAGTCTACAGAGTCAAAGGATAATACTACAGCTACAGTGCAGGGTGGTGATTATTTGATTTTGTCTCCTTCTGATGATATTTTTTCTTGTGTGTGTCAGGATCTTGAGTGGGTGATTGACACAGGTGCTTCTTATCATGCTACACCACGGAGGGAGTTTTTTGCTACATACAGGTCTGGAAACTTTGGTGTTGTCAAGATGGGCAACTATGGCACAGCAAACATCATTGGCATGGGTGATATCCATTTAAAGACCAACCTTGGCTGTAAGTTGGTACTTAAGGATGTGAGGCATGTGGTTGACTTGAGGCTAAATTTAATTTCAGTTGGAAGACTAGATGATGAAGAGTATGAAAGCAGATTTCACAGAGGGCAATGGAAGCTCAGTAAGGGTTCTCTTGTTATAGCTAATGGAAAGAAATGTCATACTTTGTACAGGTTGCAGGCTAAAGCTTATGGTGAGCAGTTAAATGCTACAGAGAAAGACTTCGGTATGGAGTTGTGGCATAGGCGATTGGGACACATGAGCGAGAAGGGGCTGCAAGCTCTTTCCAAGAGAGAGGTATTACCAGATCTCAGAGGTATACATCTGAACCCTTGTATTGATTGTTTGGCTGGTAAACAACATAGAGTTTCATTTGCTAGTGCTGCTTTGTCTAGAAAAATGCATGCCTTAGACCGTGTTTATACAGATGTATGTGGTCCTTTGAGAACAAAAACTCCTGGTGGATCTGTTGATGTTCTTGGTATAAGTGGTGCACTTTATTTTGTCACTTTTATAGATGATTTTTCCAGGAAAGTTTGGGCTTATGCTTTGAAGACCAAAGATCAGGTTATTAATGTCTTCAAAGAGTTTCATGCCAGGGTTGAAAGGGAGACAGAAAGGAAATTGAAATGCATAAGATCAGATAATGGTGGTGAGTATATGGGATTGTTTAATGACTATTGCAGGTCGCATGGGATCCAATATGAGATGACAGTTCCTGGTACACCTCAGCATAATGCAATTGCAGAGAGGATGAACCGCACCATCATGGAAAAGATCAGATGTATGCTTTCACAGGCCAAGCTACCCAAAAGGTTTTGGGTTGAGGCTTTGAGGACTGCAGTTGATGTGATCAACTTATCACCATGTACAGCCCTAGATGGTGATGTTGCAGAGCATGTATGGTCAGGGAAAGATGTTTCCTACAGGCATTTGAGAGTGTTTGGTTGTCGTGCATTTGCACATGTTCCAGATAATGAGAGGTCCAAGCTAGATGGTAAGTCTAAAGAATGTATTTTTCTTGGTTACTCACATGATCAGTTTGGTTACAGGCTTTGGGATCCAGAAAAGCAGAAGGTGTTCAGGAGTAGAGATGTGGTCTTCTTTGAGGATCAAACCTTTGAGGATTTGAAGAAGAAGGCACCAGCCAAGACTTCTGTAGAAGGATTAGCAGATTGTGACCCAGTTATTCCTCCAGTATATCAGGGTGATGGGGGAGATGTGCAGGAAAATAGTGTAGAGCCTGATATTGATTTACCTGCAGGACATGTTGAGCAAGAAGAAGTAGGAGAGCAAGTTCCCGCAGAACCTCAATTGAGAAGATCTTCTAGACAACGTCAACCTTCCAGAAGATACTCTACATATGAGTATGTGATGCTTACTGATGCAGGTGAACCAGAGAGTTACCAGGAAGCAGTTGAGAGTGAGCAGAAAGAGAAGTGGTTAGTTGCTATGCAGGAAGAGATGGATGCTCTTCAGAAGAACCACACTTATGATTTGGTGCTGCTACCAAATGGAATGAAGGCCTTGAAGAACAAGTGGGTTTTTAGGTTGAAGACTCAAGAATATTGTTCTCAACCAAAGTACAAAGCTAGATTTGTTGTGAAAGGCTTTGGTCAAAAGAAAGGTATTGACTTTGAAGAGATATTTTCTCCTGTTGTTAAAATGTCTTCTATTCGTGTTGCTCTTGGTATTGCTGCTAGCCAGGACTTGGAGGTTGAGCAGTTAGATGTAAAGACAGCTTTCCTTCATGGTGATTTGGAGGAGGAAATTTATATGGAGCAACCAGAAGGCTTCAAAGTCAAAGGTAAAGATAATTTTGTCTGCAAGTTGAAGAAGAGCTTGTATGGGCTAAAGCAAGCTCCAAGACAGTGGTACAGAAAGTTTGATTCATTTATGACAGAAAATGGATACAAAAGAACGGCTTCAGATCATTGTGTGTACATCAAATGGTTTGGTGAGAATTTTATTATTCTCTTACTTTATGTTGATGACATACTTATTCTTGGAAAAGATATGTCTAAAATTGACAGGTTGAAGAAGGAACTGAGTGAGTCTTTTGCAATGAAGGACATGGGGCCAGCAAAGCAAATACTAGGCATGCAGATTTCTCGTGACAGGAAAAACAAGAAGATTTGGTTGTCACAGGAGAAATACATCGAGAAGGTATTGGAAAGATTTAGTATGAGCAATGCTAAGCCAGTTGGTTCTCCTCTTGCAGGTCACTTCAAGTTGTGCTCAGAAAAGAGTCCGTCAAGTGATGAGGAGAAGGAGAAAATGCAAAAGGTTCCTTATGCTTCAGCAGTTGGAAGTTTAATGTATGCAATGGTATGTACGAGGCCGGACATCGCATATGCAGTGGGTGTTACTAGCAGATTTCTTGCAAATCCAGGCAAAGAGCACTGGGCAGCAGTGAAGTGGATTTTTAGATATCTCAGAAGGAGCTCTAAGGTTTGTTTAAGCTTTGGAGGTGGACCACCTGCGTTAACAGGTTACACAGATGCAGATATGGCAAGAGATATAGATACGAGGAAGTCTACTTTAGGTTATGTACTTACTTTTGCAGGGGGAGCTGTGTCATGGCAATCCAGGTTACAAAGGTGTATTGCTCTCTCCACCATAGAAGCAGAATATATTGCTGCTACAGAGGTATGCAAAGAAATGTTATGGATGAAAGAATTCTTACAAGAATTGGGGCTGAAACAGGAAAATTATGTGATGCATTGTGACAGCCAGAGTGTCATCCATTTGTGTAAGAACCCAATGTTTCATTCCAAGTCAAAGCATATAGATGTCAGATACCACTGGATTCGAAATGTATTTGAAGAGAAGCAGTTGCAGCTTCAGAAAATTCATACAGATGACAACGGAGCAGACATGTTGACGAAGACCTTAACAAAAGAAAGACAGGAGATATGCCGACAGTTGGTCGGTATGGCTTCACATTGAGGAGTCATGGGACAGCCTCCCTTATGGGCTGAAGGGGGAGGTTGTTGGGCTGATGGCCCATATTCAGCCCATGTGGGCTTTATCAGCCCACAGCTCACACCCCCTCTTAACCTAACCCTAATTAAGATTAGGGGGGTGTGGTGGCTGCGTTTTAGAGGCAGATTAAAGCTATAAAAAGGCAGCAACGAGGCAGATCTTTGTAGCGACGAGATTCCAAAGAGAAGAAGGAGAACAAGGCAGAAGAGGAAGAGAAAGAAAGGGAAGAAGACAAGGACAACGCGGAGAGACTGTTCACAATCATCTAGCAGTGTTCTCATCTCAGGTTAGATCAAATCTACAGTAGGCTCTTGCTGTGATTACTTGGGAGGTTTTAGATATTGTGGGCAGTAACGTGATCCTTGTATCCCAGTTATTCTCTTGTGGTTGTTGCTTGGGTTTTGGGCAAGAGATTGAGATTTGTATATTCATTATTCTCATAGTGGATTATCTCTAGTTTGCCCCGTGGTTTTTACCCTTCACATTGAAGGGGTTTTCCACGTATATCTTGGTGTTCTGTTTGATTGTGTTTCCATTTTATTCCGCTGCGTATTTTGGTCTTCTAGTATTTGTTCCTATACAAAGGTTATTCCTGTTTATATCCCCATCATCGATGACGGAGTTAACCAAACTCCCGGAGTTTAAACAAACTTCCCCTATCAATATGCCTTATTGATAGGAACTCTTGGATTCAAAAATCCAAGCAACCATGTCATGATCAAATCATGTATGACATCAACATACTTCTCCCCCTTTGTCATCAACAAAAAGGAGAAGTCCAACTATTCATTTGTTTGGAAATATAAGTTCAACTCATTGCATAAAAAACATAATATCAAGTTTTATCATCATATAATTTGAAGCTAGAAAATTTAGCAATTGTTACATCATGCTTAGAACATTCATGCTATCAAATTTTAGATATGCAAGTTTTATAACAAACAAGCTAGCAAATTTAAAGACGTGCAAATTGGCATATTTGCTTTTCTTTGCGATGTGCAAGATAACATTTCTTTATAATGTTCAAGATAGCAAGTTCTACATCATGCTAGCTAGCAAATTAGAGATGTTCAAGAAAGCAACTCTTGCTTCTTGAAATATGTAAGTTGCAAGCTAGCAAATTTTGCTTCTTTTGCAATGTTTGAGCTAGCAATTTTGCTTCTGTTGCAAAGTGCAAGTTAGCATATTTTGCATTTTGAGATAGGCAAGATAGCACTTTTGGTATTAAAATTTATAGTAATCAAGCTATGAAATTTTACACATAAAAATTTAGCAAAATTTTACATCTTTTGAGATGTGCAAGATGGACTATTTTGCCTCTTTTTGAAATATGAAACTTGGCAGACATTGCTTCTCTTGAGATTTGCAAGATAGCACTTCTTGCTTCCTTTTTGAGATTAGCAAGCTAGCAAGTTTGCCTCTTTTCGAATTGTACAAGCTAGTAAATTTGCTTTCTAGCAAGTTTTGCTCTCCCCTTTGTCATTGTCAAAAAGAAGGGAAGACCCTTTACACCAATTTTCAAATTATGACAAAGGTAAGGTAACAAAGATGAAAAATCAAGTCATGAATAACAAAACAATTTTTCATCATGAATATTTCATCATTGCATGCATCAAAATAATATCATGAGTGTTTCATGCATTCATATCATCACATGAAGAATATAAAAAAGAATATGATGATGAGATATATTTCATAAATTCAAAGAATTTTACATAATAAAATTCAAGTCATAAACCTTAAGAGATGTCATGAGAGAACATATAAACGATCTTGATTCATGTATAATATCTCTTAATTCATTATGAATCATAAAAATTATAATTCCGAAAAATCAAGAAAAATCGTGATTCATTTTAACAAATCTCCTTTTAAATAAATAACGTAAAAAATTCTTAGGAGAACATAAAAAATCTTGATTCATATAAAAGATTTCATGAGAGATTATGATATCGATAAAACTCATTCAAATTCATCAAATTATTTTCATGGTCCAAGAGATTCACAAAAGCATAATATACATGGATACATTAATCTTTTATAAAAAAATCAATAAGATAGAGATGTTTCATCTTAAGTTATTGGTTTCATACAAGTATGTGTTTATCTTTTTATTATAAATAAAAATATGCATTAACTTTTAGGATCGAAAAGTGAATTTCATCATAAAAACCATCAAGACCAATAAATCATAAAAATAATCATGTATAACTTTAAAATCTCATGCATAAAGTTATCAATCATGGTATCAAAACATTTAATATTTTCATTACATTATTATGCATTACTTCAAATCAAACATGAATTTATTTAATCAAAATCCAGAAATAATAATGGAAATCAACATGATACACATTATTACTTCTTAAAAAAACATTCATAGGATCATCATTATATTTAAATCTAACATTTTATTCTATTAACATAAAATATGTAATTTTCATTATCATTTTTAAAATTACTAGCATGATCATAATTTTTGCATTTTTATTTTTAAACATGTAATTTTTAAGAAAAATTAATTCTAAACTAAATAAAAAAATGCATCATGAAAAGCATCATGTAATTTCAAAGTAAATTAATGGGGTTTCGATTACCTCATCGTCGAAAGTCGTTAAGGCGTAGTTTACCACATCGCCTTTCTTGATTTTCTCCTCGTCTTCAGAGGAGCTCGATTTATCCTAATTTTTGTTCTTCTTCTTGCATTCATAGCAAGTAGTTGTGTTCTTTTTGTTCTTTAATTTTGGTTTCATTAACTTTTTAAATTTCTTTGTGAGTTCAAGTTCATGTTCACCATCACTTGAGTTTATGCTCGAGTGGAATTCAAATGTTCTTAGTTCGAAATCCTTCCTGTTCTTTGGAAGGTGGTTCTCAAGTTTTTTACGTGCATTACACATTATTTCATAGATCATCAAAGACCCTATTAGTTCTTCGATCAAAAAAGTATTTAAAATTTTTAATTCTTGAATAGCGATTACTTTTGAATCCTAAGTTTTAGAAAGTGAGCGCAAAATCTTGTTAATGAGTTCAAAATTCGAAAAGCTTTTATAAGTGCTTTTAAACCATTGACGACATCCATAAAATGGGTGTATATGTCAATAACGGTTTTACTTGATTTCATTCGAAAAAGTTTAAAATCATGCAATAAAAGATTGATTTTCGAATCTTTAACTTTTTTAGTGTCTTCGTGTATGATTTCGAAAGTATGCCAAATTTCAAAAGCCGTTTCACACATAGAAATTCAATTAAACTCGTTTTTGTCTAAAACATAAAATAAGGCATTCATAGCCTTTGCATTTAAAGAAAATGTCATCTTCTCCTAAACATTCAAATGGTTTATTGGAAGAGAGGACATTTCAAATCCGTTTTCGACTATATGCTATAAGTTCAAATCCAAAGAAAGTAAGAAAACTCTCATTCGAGTTTTACAATATGTGTAGTCCATCCCATTGAAAAAGGGAGGACGAATGAGAGAGTGACCCTCTTGAAAGCCGAAAAGAGCCATTTCTCTTGGGTGTTAATCCAAGTGAGAAATAACGAGGCTCTGATACCAATTGTTAGGATTAAGAGGTTGGCACTAAGAGGGGGGGTGAATTAGTGTAGCAGAAAGATTACGATAGTTTAAAAACTTTCATACGATAAAACCGTTTCTGACGTAAAACTGTTTTCGGAAACTTAACTTGAAAGCGAGTTCGTAAAAGTATTAAAGGAAGTAAGCACTTAAAGAGGTTTGTAGTAAAGATAAATTACACAAATGTAAATGCAAACTAGATTTTAGAGTGGTTCGGTCAATGTGACCTACATTCACTTTCGGCTTCCTCCTTCGACAAGGTCACCAACATCCACTAGAG
>NC_088342.1:29880000-30032500 GCF_036884655.1 Musa acuminata AAA Group | reverse complement strand
ATGTGGATCACCACTAGAAAGGAGGACAGTTGACCTCCTTCTCCTCTCCTGTAAATCAATAAGAATTTAGGGATATATTATCTTCCTAAATAATACAATCTCTCTTATACGTGTAGTTTTTCGATTTTATAGGTCTTTGTACACCAATCTTCGCACGACGACAAGAGACTTTTTCTATGAAAATTTGAGATTTTTATTTTCTGTTCTTCCACTGCACATGTGATGTTGTTCTAGATTTCTCAATAGTGATATCAGAATCAGATTACTTGTGCAAAAGATTGATTTTTAAACTGTGTCTATTATAATTTTTGTCATAGTTTTCAAATTATTTTACATGATTGTTGATTTTTAAAGTGTCTTTTTTGGAGGTATTTTAGAGTGGGTTTTTTTATATCAAATTTGTTGATACGAATCAACAAGTTTTTGTTAAAAATATATTAAAATGAATTGTTTAGGTGATTTTATTCATCCTTTTCAACAATGACATAAAAATTACTTCAAAAAATAAACCTATGACATGGTAAAGGGGGTCGATCTATAAATTTTCTAAAATATTAGTATTTATAAATTTAACCCTATTCGAATCCAAAACTAATATCTAAATCTAAACTCTCATAAGACATGTTATCATGAACACGATACCAATTCGGACGTCATTACATATCTAAAACACGATATCTAAATCTAAACTCTCATAAACCCGATAGTGCAACTTACATTACATATTAGAGTATTGTACGATCAGATAATTTCATGTAACTGTTGTATGTATTGAACATCTATTTTGTTTGTTTACCGAAAACTAATATGAAAGTTTCAGGAATGTCACTTGACGTGCATTCTTCGAAACTACTACTTTCAATCTTTCAAATCATTTGAACCACCATCTTTCTCTAACTTAATTATTTGTGTAATCCACTACAACCCTAAATTCAGAATAAATTTGAAATTAAATAGGAAATTAGGAATATTTCTTCTCTAGGAAAGTATTTTATTCCTTTTTAAACTAGATTTAATAATAACTTGACCTAAAAAGAAGTTTTAACTTAAACAAACTCTTTTAAGTTAGGAATTAAATAAAATTAGATTAATTAAAGAAAAATATTAAAATATTTTTTATTAGAGTCAAGATTTCCCCCCCCCCCTCTCCTTCTCCCGTATAAGAGTGGAAATGGGTAGCACCTTCATGTTTTTCACAACTAAAAGAGGTATTTTTCACCACGAAAATAGGTCTTTGTGCTAACGGGGTGCAAGACATCCTCAGAGAGATAGGTGCTCTGAATTTCCCACTTTAATTACTATTATATAAAGATTATATTTTTTATATTTAGATTCAATAAAACTTGTTTTAGATCTACTAGGAATTTCTAATTTGAAGTCAATTATTTCTTAATATTTTTTATTCATGTATAACAGTTTAGGATTTTATCAATTATGTTTATGATTTTATTATTGTATGAAACGTCGATCCCTTAATTCTGGAATTTCTGATCAGTTATTAGATTTACTATGGAATTTTAGAACTCTATGTGAACATGAACACAAAAAGGGAGAAAATCAGGATCAAAAGGGGTCCAAATCGGCCAGACTCAGATCTGATCTAAGTCAGATCACAAATTCGGACTTGGTTGGACCTAGCCAACCCATCTTGCATGGTACCTGACTTATGGCCCGGCCCGACGTGATTTGGAGCCTACGGGTTAAGGCACAGAGCAACCCACTGCCCGAATCGGCTTACCTTCGGTGGCCCAGTATTACAGCCCAGCTCACGTATCCTGGCCTGGGCACGTGCAGCACACGGAAGACTTCTTTCAGCCCATTCTAAGCTGAGCCAGAGTCGGCCCACTGTCTGCAGCATGAGGTGGTCCACTGTCTGCAGCTAGGTGCGGCCCATTTCTTGCAGTCCGGGCTCGACTCACAGAAAGTAGCCGAGTCTATGGGCCCGTCCTCTCCCTAGAGCATGTGTCATATATCTGAGCTTCTTATGGGCTGGTCTAAGTCAACCTAACAACACTAGCTCTTTTTTTTTTTTACCATTTTTATGAGTTAGAGTGAGCCTTCAATTGAATATAATGATATGGATTCAAGTCTAGGTTGGACCTAATTCCAACCTTATAATGATATAATGATATGGATTCAAGTCTAGGTTGGACCTAATTCCAACCTTATAATGATATAATGATATGGATTCAAGTCTAGGTTGGACCAATAGCTCTTCTTTTTTTTTACCATTTTTATGAGTTAGAGTGAGCCTTCAATTGAATATGAACCGAATCTTTTTGGCCAATTTTGATTGGTTCAAGATGATTCTATATTAATTTATGTCGATTCAAACTTTTTTGACATGATAATCAAGGTCAAATTATACCAGTGATTTTAAACTAATCTAAGAGGACTACAAGTTGGTTCAATTATATTCTAATTGAATTGAGCTTCTTAACCATATAATAGTGGTTGTCAAAATCACAATAAATATATTTATCATGTCAATAATCGTAATATAAGATACTGATAAATTCCATGCTCGCGTACAACAGAAATGTCCTAAATTCCACGCTCGGTTACAATATCAATGCTTGTAGGGGCCTTCAGGAGCAACAGCTCAACCCAAGATGCTTGGCTACTCCGCCGGCGGCAGATCCCCGCAATCGTATCCCCGGATGGCCTCCACGATCCTCGGATGAATGAACCTGTAATAGATCCTGCGCCGGAACCACTTCGCCGCCCATCGCCACACCCCGGCGTTTCCTCCCTGCTGCACCCACCCGGACAGGTAGGCAGCGGCGACCACGCCCGCCGAGCGCCACCGCCGCTCCCTCGTGTAGCCCTCGACGCCCGCCGCGAGCTGGGCCGAAGACCGAGCCCGGGCAAGGCTGCGGGCGAGGACCACGGCGTCCTCGAGCGCGGCGCAACCACCCTGGCCGATCTCGGGGGTCATCGGGTGCATGGCGTCGCCCGAGACCGCCACGCACCCCCTGTGGATCCGCCCCAGGACGATGTTCCACGGGGCCCGGAACAGCAGTGGAGCCCAGCTGACGGTGGCCGGGTCCAAGTGGCGCACTGCCGTCTGGACCTCCGGAGGGAAGTCCTTGGCTAGGTTCTCTGTTACCTCAATCAGGGTCAGCTCGGCCTCTGCGGCCATCTCTTTCTCTGAAAAGTAGAATCAAGCTTACGTTAGTGAATCAAGCTCTTCGTAGATTACTGTGAAAGACGATGGAGGTGACAGAGGCTTGCCTGCAGCGGTGGAAGTATGGGTGATGAAGAAGTAGAGCTCTTTGCTGTTGAGAGGAACCAACCCAGCCCTCTTGCCATCGCCAAGGTACTGCAGGGCCTCGTTATTGATGAGCTCATGCCCTTCAGGGAACACGGCGAGGCCTCGGATGGCCGACCGGCCTGAATCAATAGCCTCCGCCAGCCCCAGCCACCGCGCCACCACCGAGTGAACACCGTCGCAGCCTATCACTACCTGTGCGTTGCCATCACAGCGTCATGGAACCTGGTTCACAAATCACTGGTTCTCTTCTCCGTAGGATGGATTGCATACCTTGGCTTTGATGACAGACCCGTCATCTAAATGCAGGGCTGTGAGTGGAGATGATCCTTCTTGATCAATGGAGGTTATCTTCGAGGAGAACCTTATGGTGCCCGGTTCCAGTTCCTCGGCAAGCGCCTCTAACAGTGCTTTTCTGTGCACTGATCTAATTCCTGTGTCACCCCTGTGTGTTCAACAAAGAACATGTTACCAATTGGATCTTCTGCATCCTATTGATCTTCTACAAATAAGGGAAAAAGGAAAACCCCCAGTTTTGCATGTTGGAATAAATTTCTGTTCATTTATGGAGATCAACATGTGATCGAGGTTTATAGACGATCTTCATAGAAACATGGAGAAATATACCAAGTTAACATGCATCAAAAGGACTAGATTTTGGAGCGAGCCATGCATGAGATGATCTGCTTCAAGCTACATGGCTATGTCAGGGACCAGTACCTGTTCGTCCGGCTAAAGGGCACCTCTCTTGTAGTTCCACTTGAGAGGTCTGTGACGCGCGATCTGGAAGAAGCAACAAGAATCATCATACATGGACTGGCCATTATAACAAACAGAAGAAGCGAATAAAAGAACAGAGAAGAAGACGAAGACGAGGCGTACCTTTCGATGGCTTGGTACAAGGGGGTGAGCTTGTGGGCAACGCCGAGGGCTTCGAGGGCGCGCCAGGCGTTGGGGAACAGCGTTAACGCAGCTCCGGCGGCGCGGAGCTCGGGGGACTTCTCCAGCACGAGGCTCGGCAGCCCCACCCTCTTCAGCCCTACCGCCGTCGCGAGCCCTGCGATCCCCGCGCCCACGATGGCCACCTCCTGCTGCTGCTCCTTCTCCATGGGAGTGTGTGTTGCAGCTCTGGATACCATGATCTGGTTATAAAGGCCGCTACCGGGCACCGAAGCGACGTTTCTTGGCAGTTCCACTCAATCATCTGGTAGCAGCCTGCTTCTCGGAGTGAGAAGGTTGTTGCGGTGGCGGTCGAATTTGGTCAGCCGCTGAGGTTTCTTGACGACCAAGGCGGTTGCCTCTCATTGACCAGGAGATAACAAATGGATGGAGGCGCAGCAGCAACCGACTTGGGTAACTGCAAGACTGATCATAGAAGCTCCCGAGTCCAATCTGATCTGATGTCGACCAAACCATAAATCATTGTCCAAAGCTCCCTCTGATCTGATCATGTGCATGAACAAGAATCTTGTGTGCTTTTCTTCCAGATCTTAAACCGGTTTTTAACCATGTCACATCACTAGCAAACTGACTTCCCCTATTAAATCAAATAGGGTTCGTTTGCATTGAAGATCCATTAAATCAAAACCAAAAGTTACATTTTAGGGTTCATTTCCCTTGATTTTTTGCCATAGTTTTTTTTTTTGCAAGACAGCTACACATCGAGTACATTGTGAGTCCTACATCGTGAAGCATACTGTCACAGATACTATGTGAAATCTAAAAAAGTAGCACTTAAGATGTATTCAACCACAATACAGAGTCCTTGCAAAACGAAGTCAAAGTCTTGACAAAGACTGCATCTAGTATTTCTTTGTCATTTATGCAAATAAGATGTTCATTACATAAAACAAGAAGCACAAGAAATTGCAAGGCTTGGTAGTGGTAGAGCTACATGTTTAAAAAGATCATGCAAATATAACTTCTACTGGAAGAAGATTATATATAGATTATGAAATAATAACCACAACTCGTTTCAAGACTGTCTACACATGAACAAATCGACTGCCAAGCAATTTTGTATCTCTCCATCAACAAATAATGCGCCACGTGAGTTCCACAAAGCAAACAACCTTCCGCAAAGTATAATAAATTTAAAAAGTTCAGGGATGGCCAGTGACCATGTTCCAGCAATGCTTAATAAATTATGCGTAGATCTGAATAGCCCCAAAAAAATTATACACCAAATAATATTATAATATAATAAATTTTAAATTTTGATGATAAAATTAATTGATGAGTTTTTGATCAAATAAGTATTTGAGAGAAGTGAAATAGGACAAACTTCAATCATAAAAAGATAAATCGATTGAAGTAGGAGAATCAAACATTATGTCGGAGTCAAAGGTCGAGCATCGGACCGGAAAGATTGAGCATTACACTAAGATCAGATGTTGCGGGAGTTAACATGCCGATGGATCGGGCAATTCGTCGAAGGAAAGCACGATGTGTTGGAAGTTCGGATGAACCAATGACATACTGAATAATATAGGATTCTTGTTTTGTAATCATTCATCGTAGTTTAGATTTTAATTAAGTTAGTTTTGGATGTAACAATGCCAACTCAATTAGCGGCTCATTAGGCCTAAATTAAGGCTGATTTGGGTCAATTGGAAGACTCATTCAATGACCTACAGTTGGGTCAAGCGGTGGCACCACCTAGATTAGTAGAACATACTAGGTGTACGTTTTCTAGAAGACCCGATGGTGATATCGCTACTGTTAGGTGGTGACACCACCTAGATTAGTGGTGGTACCACCCAATACACGATCTTCTAGGTTGTCAAATGGTAGTACCCCTAGACTAGGTGATGGTACTGCTAGTGCTCAATGTTATAGGTGGTGGTACCACCTAATACTGGCGGTAGTACCACCAGTACCTCAAAAACTCGAGAATTAGATTTTTTGGTTCTATTTTTGAAATTATTTGGAGTCTATAAATACTTCACTCATTTTTGCTCGAGAGAGCAAGAAAAAAACTCGAAAAAATTGTGATTCTAAATATGCAATCTCTATTGAAAGTGTTGAGTCCTTCCTACTCAATATTCTAAGTCAATCTAAGGGAGTTGTGAGGACTACTTGTAAAAAGGAGTTGTAAAGATTCTCTCCTAAACCTATGAAAAGGAGAAAAGAGTTGTAATAAGGATGGTTGATCTTCATCCATTGAAAAAATATCGTTAGTGAAAGTCGGTGGCCTTGACGGAAGAGGAATCTGGAGTGGACATAAGTCACGATGATCGAACCACTATAAATTCGGTATGCATTTTTTTTTATGCCCTTCATTGCTATTATTTTCTAATTTAATTTCTTATTACACCTACTCATATTCTAAGTCAAGCACTTTTTTTATATTGGATTCATTGAATGAATTTTCAAATCATAATTTCTCGAAAGTACTAATTCACTCCTCCCCCCATGCCCCCTCTTAGTGCCTTTGCGGTCGTAACAATTGGTATTAGAGCTAAGTTTTCTTAGTTAGTTTAACACTCAAGAGAGATTAAATGAATTTTTTCGATAATCAAAAGGGTCATTTTATCACTCGTCCTCCTATGTTCAATGGGACATATTACACATATTGGAAAATACTGAATTTTTTGGATTTCTATAGACTTTGATTTATGAAATGTCATTGAATGTGATTTTTAAAAATCATCTAGACTTATGAATGAATGGAATGATCTAGAGAAGAAAATATTTTCTATAAATGCTAAAGCCATGAACGCTTTATTTTGTACTTTAGACAAGAATGAGTTTAATCATATTTCTAAATGTGAAACTGTATATGGTATTTGGCATACACTTGAAGTTAATCAATAGGGTATCTTATCTATGTTTATCATTTCTTTAGGAGATTTTGGGGACATACTCTTAGAAAGCGATATACCATGTCTCATCAATATGAGACATCTCTTGAAATTTTTCATGCCAAACCTTTTGACAATAATATCTATGTACTTGGACTAGGATAAGCTAAGCATCCTCTTAGATCTATCTCCATATATCCGAATCCCTAAGATATAGGATGCTTACCTTAAGTCCTTCATGGAGAAATGCCTAGATAACAAAGCCTTTATTATGGAGAGTATTCTTACATCATTCTCAATGATTGGGATGTTATCCATATACAGCACAAAGAATATGATAATGCTCTCACTTACATTCTTATACACACAAGGCTCATCTTCATTCCTAACAAAGTCATAAGATATGATCATCTCATCAAATCTTATGTTCTAACTTCAAGAAGCTTGCTTTAGTCCATAGATAGACCTAAGAAATTTGTAAACCTTATCTAGACTTTTTTTTAGACATAAATCCCTTTGGATGGATTTTAGCATGGCTACGGGTGAGAATGTTTCGTCATAATCAACATCTTGTCTTTTGACGATATCCCCTAACCACTAACCTTACTTTATAGGTCTCTACCTTTCCATTTACTCTGATCTTCTTCTTGAATATCCATTTGCAACTAATGGGTACGATACCCTTGGGTGCATCAACTAGGTTCCAAACCTTATTAGAGTACATGAAATCTATCTCAAAATTCTTGACTTCTTGCCACTTCTTAGAGTTTATACTCATAATAGCCTTCTCGTAGATTTGAGGATCAATATCCTCAATATTCTCTCTTCTTATATATCTCATATATCTCTCAGAAGGATATGATACTCTACTAAAGCTACGTAAAGTCAGAACTTATGTGGTAGGTACCTGAACAGACTCGGGTTGTGGAATGGTGCTCAAGCTAGTTTCTCTAACCTCACTTAACTCTATCATGCTCCCACTATCTCTACCAAGAATGCATTCCTTCTCAAGGAACACTGTTCTCTTGGCTACAAAGACCTTTTGGTCCTTGGGGTGATAGAAATAATACCCACAAGTTTTTTTGGGGTATCCCATGAACTTGCACTGCTCCATCTTGGATTTCAACTTATTAGGATCATGTCTTTTAATGTGAGCAAGACAGCCCCAAATCTTAACAACCTTAAGATCGGATTTCTTTTCTTTCTATATCTCATATGGTGTAGACACTATCGACTTAGTTGAAACTCTATTCAGATGATAAGCTACGAACTCTAAGGTATATCCCTATAATAAGATGGGTAGGCCAGAAAAACTCATCATGGACTATACCATGTCTAACAACATGCGATTCCTCCTTTCAGATATACCCATTGAGTTGAGATGTATAAGGAGGTGTCCACTAGGATATAATCCTTTGGTCCTTGAGAAACTGGGTAAACTCTGTATTCAAGTATTCACCTTCTCGATCTGATCAAAGATTTTTGATACTCTTTTCAATCTAGTTCTCTACTTTTTTCTTATGCTCCTTGAATTTCTCGAAGACTTCGGACTTGTACTTTTTTAAGTACGTATGTCCATACCTAGAGAAATTATTAGTGAAAGTAATGAAGTAGGAATATCCACCTCGGGCCTGAGTTGACATGGGATCACATACATCATTATGTATGAGTTCCAACAACTCAGTGGCTCTCTCTCTAGTTCCATTAAATGAAGAATTGATCAACTTTCCATGAAGGCAAGGCTCACAAGTTGCATATGACTTATAGTCGAATGGATCTAGGTATCCATCTTTTAGTAACTTTTGTATCCTTCCCTTATGGATATGACATAGCCTATAATGCCACAGGTATGCACTGTTCATCTCATCTTGTTTCCTCTTAGATACACTTACATTCATGATATGTGGAGCAATGTCTAGCATAAACAAACTATTATGCAATGTTTCTCTTGTGATGATCTCATCATCTAATAATATTGAACAACTATTATTCTTAAAAACTAATTTATATCCACTAATTATCAAACATGAAATGAAAATAATATTTTTGATAATAGAAGGAATAAAATAGCATACATTCAATGCAATAGTAGCTCCACCAAGTAGATGTAGGGTGACCTCACTAATAGCCACTATAACAACTTTTGCTCCATTGCCTATCTTGAGGACCATCTCACTTCTTACTAATCTTTTAGGTCTTGCTAGAACTTGCAATGAATTATAGATGTCATAAGAATCTAATAAATAAAGATTGATCATTATTGAATCTTAGATTTTGATGATGAAATTAATTGATGAAGTTATGAACTAATATGCGTTTAAGACAAGTGATGCAGAAAAAACTTTGATCGTAGACTTGAATCATGGCAGCAGAATTTAACGTTGTGCCGATGAGCATAATGTCAGATGATTGGTTGATGTGTTGGAGGATAGACTTTGTGCCATGAGTTTGAGTATCGGGCTAGAAGAATCAGACATTACGCTAAGATGATTGAGTATTACGGGAAGACAATATGTCGATTGAGCAATACACCAAATGAGAGAACGATATACTAAATGATCAAACAAAGTGCCTGATGTACCAATGGCATGCTGGGCAACGCAGGCTTCATAATTGTAATTAAATCTTGGTCAAAGTTTAGAGTCTAATTGAATCGATTTTGGGGAGTAACCATGCTAACTCAATTAGGGGCCCATTGGGCTTGAGTTAGGGCTATTTTGAGCCAAGTAGAAGGCTCATTCAATGACCCTTAGCTGGCCCAAGCGATGGCACCGCTTAAGGCTTGGCCTCCTAGACTATCTAGGTAGTGGAGTGGCCCAAACACAATCTCCCAAACTATGTCAAGTGGTGGTACTGCCTAGTGTTAGTGTTAGACCAGGTGGTGGTACCACCTAGTATCAAACTAACAAGCGGTGGTACCACTTTGTACTGGTGGTGGTACCGCTTAGTATTGGTAATGGTAACTCTAGTACCCTTAAAACCTGGAATGATACCATTTTGACTCTAAATTTGAATCCACTTGGGGCTTATAAATACCACACTCATCCCTGCTCGGTTTACACAAGAACTAAGAATAAATTTATAAGAAAATACTATTATAATCTGATGAGAATTCTCCTCCTTTTCTCAAAGTTAGATTTTTGTTTAAGGGAGGGGTGAGTGACTTATAAAGGTCATCTCCGAAACCTGTGAAAAGGAGAAAAGGACTGTAAGAGGGTAGTTGATCTTTACCCATTGAAAAAAGATCAATAGTGGAAGTCAATGACTTCAAGGGAGGAGGAATCATGAGTGGACGTAGGTCATAATGACTGAACCACTATAAAATTTGTGTGCCTTCTCTTCTTTGCCTTTTTCTTTATATTTCTTACTAATTTGGCTGCTCACTCTACTTCACACTTTCTCTAAGTTCAAACGTATTTCTAATATGATTTTATTGTATGAAGTTTCCAATAGGAGGGGGTACTAATTCACCCCCCCTCCTCTTAGTATCGATTTCGGTCCTGAAAGTTTGTATCAGAGCCAAGATTTTTCTTATTTAGTTTAACACCCAAGAGAAATGACTTTTGCTGGTAATCAAGAGAGTCTTTCTTTTACTCGTCCTCCTATATTCAATGGAATAGACTACACATTGAAAAACTCGAATGAGAATTTTCTTACTTTTTATTGATTTTAATTTATGGAATATTATTAAAAATAATTTTCAAAAGTCTTCTAAACCAATAAACAAATGAAATGATTTGGAGAAGAAGACTTTTTCTTTGAATACTAAAATGATGAATGCTTTGTTTTGTGCTTTAGACAAAAAAAAATTTAATCGTATTTCTATATATGAAATAGCACATGATATTTGGCACACACTCGAAATCACATATGAAGGCCCGAGTAGAGTTAAAGATTTTAAAATTAATCTTTTGATATATAATTTTAAATTATTTTGAATGGAACCAAGCGAAACTATTGGAGACATGTACACCCAGTTTATAGATGTCGTCAATGGTTTAAAAGCACTGATAAAAGTTTTTCTAATCTTAAACTTGTAAATAAAATAGTAAGATCCCTTCCAAAGAGTTGGGATCCAAAAGCAATGGCAATACAAGAAGCAAAGGACTTGAAAAAATTTTTACTTGAAGAACTTATCAGGTTTTTAATGACCTATGAAAGGACTTGTATCATACATGATGAATATAAGAATAATCTTCCAAAGAACAAAAAAGATTTGACACTTAGAACAAAAGAAGACCACTTGGGAGAAAACTCAAGTGATGATGATGATAACCTTGAACTCATCAAAATAAAATTTAAGAAGTTCATAAAACAAGAATCTAAGAATAAAAATAAACTTAAAAAGAATAAAATAACTTGCTATAAATGCAATCGACCGGGGCACTTAAAGAATGAATGTCTGCAACTGAAGAAAAAGGTGCTCGCACAAAAGAAAAAGAAAGCACTCAAGGCGACATGGGGTGAAACGAATACATCTGAAGATGAAGAATAAACCAACAAAAACGAGGTGGCGAACTACGCTTTGGTGGTTTCCGACAACGAGGTAAGTAACTCAACCAAAACACCTTTACTTTACTATGAAATTACTTGATGCATTTCATAAGTTGTTTTTAAATTAGTAAGAAATATAAAATACAAACAAAAAGGATCATGCTTCTTTTTTTAGTGATTTTAAAAAAATAAAAAAAAATTGAGCATGACAATTGCATGTAACTCCTTGCACTAAGTATGAAGAATTAGATTCACTTAAAGAAGAAAAATGTATGACTACAATA
This sequence comes from Musa acuminata AAA Group, assembly GCF_036884655.1. Taxonomy (NCBI): domain Eukaryota; kingdom Viridiplantae; phylum Streptophyta; class Magnoliopsida; order Zingiberales; family Musaceae; genus Musa; species Musa acuminata. The sequence continues at coordinate 30,020,648 of NC_088342.1, read as the reverse complement.
AATGATAATAAAGGAAAGATCATGATTGAAACTTGATGATTTTTGTTATAATAAATCTTTTGATTAAAGATGGTTTATGGTTACACAAACAATAATATATTGATCTTGATAATTTCTGTATTGCTTTTCGGTTTTAAACGATGATGCAATGCTTTTGTATGGAAGACTAGGGCATGTTAGTATAAAATCAATCACACAAATTGAAACTAAAGAATTTTAGCTATTTTTAATCTCATAGGAATCAATGTATATTGTTTTCAATGAATTTTTCGAATGTAAGAAAAGTGATTTTGATGATTTGGAGTTGATAAATTGAATTTGAATGAGATTTTTTCAACCGAATCATGAATTTTCTTTTGATTTCTTTACTTGAGGTATCTTTTATGAGAATCAAAATCTTTTCTATCTTTGATGATTTCTTCTTGTCATTTACTGAAGAAAAGACTTATGCAAACAAACTATGACCTTTATATTTATGAATTGAGATTTATTTTTTTATAAACCATGATCATGATGACTTGAGATTTCTTATGCATTAATCAAGTTCTCCTATGTTTTTTTTATTTCTCATAATTATAACCTAAAATTTTATATGAATCAAGATTTTTTAATAATTGTTCTCCTATGGTTCTTCTTGGTATTTACTAAAGAAGAGATAAAACATGATATATCACTAGACTTCTTGATGATTATGCTTTGAATTTTATTAAATACAATTGCCTTGTATTAATGTTTGGATATCTTATGTTATGATTTAAATATTAATGTAAAAGAAAAAAATGTATCAATGTATTCTTTCCTTCGTTTTTATGACAAAAGGGGGAGAGAAAAATTGTTAGCTTGCACATTACAAAAGAGAAGCAAAAAGTGCTAGCTTGAATGTTAAACTTAAGCATATGCATAAATTCTTCTTATATATTTTTTGGATCATGATTTTGATTTCTCAATTTTTATAACTTGAGTTTTCTTTTTAAATCAAGATTATTTCTTTTCATTTCTTCTATTTACAAAAGAAGATATATGTCAAAAATGACTCATAGTCGTTTGGTATTCATGACTTGATCTTTCATTTTTTATGATTGAAATATTGATGTAAATTTTTTTCTTGATTTTTCATTTGTTATGATTTGAAAATTGATATAAAAGAAAAAGAATTACAATATTATATTCTTCCCTCCTTTTTGACAATGATAAAGGGGAGAAAGTATTGCTAGCTTGCACATTTCAAAGAGAAGAAAACTTGTTAGCTTGCACATTTCAATGAGAAAAACTTGTTAGCTTGCATATCGTAAAGAAAAGCAAATTGCTAAACTTGCACATCTCAAGAGAAGCAAAGAATTATTAGCTTTCACATCTCAAAGTACATCTCAAGAGAAGCAAAAATTGCTAAACTTGTACATCTCTAAAACTTACTAGCTTGCATGTTCTAAAGTGATGTAAAACTTGATAATTATATTTTTCTCCTTTTTGTTGATGACAAAGAGGGAGAAGTTATGATGACTTAAAATTTGAATCATGTATGATGTACTTTGATGTTTTGAAATTATGATTATATATGCAATACTCATGATTTTATTATGATGATGTATATGATATATTGCATATGATGTGATTTATGATTAAAATCATTTCAACTTGGATTAAAAGGTTATCATTTATTTGAATGATGCTTCATTTCAATATGGCATGTTGATAGGGGAAGTTTAGTTTAAATTTCGTTATCAATTAATTGTCATAATAAAAAAGGGAGAGATTGTTGAATCTCGAATTTTGATAATGAAATTAATTAAAAAATTCATGAACTAATATGTATTTAAGATAAGTGACATGGGAAAAACTTTGATTGTAGACTTGAATCATGGAAGCAAAATCCAATGGTGGGCCAGAGAGCATCATTTCAGATAATTGGTCGACGTGTCGAATAAGAGACTTTATGCCATGAGTTTGAGCATTGGGCTAGAAGAATCGATCATTACGCCAAGATGATCGAGTGTTATGAGAAGTCAATATGCCGATTGGGTAATACACCAAATGAGAGGACGAAGTGCAGAAGGATCGGACGAAGTGTCGGATGTATCAATGACATGCTAGACAACGCAAGCTTCATAATTGTAATTAAGTCTTGGTCAAAGTTTAGAGTCTTATTGAGTCAGTTTTGGCGTGTAACCTTATTAACTCAATTAGGGGTCCATTGGGCTTGAGTTGAGGCTATTTTGGACCAAGTAAAAGGCCCATTCAGTGACCCTTAGCTGGCCCAAGCGATGGCACTGCTAGGGTTGGTGGTGGCACTGCTTGAGGCTCAGCCTCCCAAGCTGTTTCGATGGTGGTACCATTAGTCAGTGGTGCCATCTAGGGTCAATGTCAAACCAAGCAATGGTACTACCTAGTGTCAGACTGACAAGCAATGGTACCACCAGTTGTTAGTCTGGTAGTGGTGGTATCGCCCAATATTGGCGGTGGTACTGTCAGTACCCTGAAAACCCGGGATGAGATCATTTTGGCTTTAAATTTGAATCCATTTAGGGCCTATAAATACTCACTCATCCCTACTCGGTTTACATAAGAATTGAGAATAAATTTGTGAGAAAATGCTGTTATAATCTTGTGAGAATTCCCCTCCTCTTCTCAAAGTTAGATTTTTGTTTAAGGGAGGGGTGAGTGACTTGTAAATGTCATCTCCTAAACTTGTGACAAGGAGAAAAGGACTATAAGAGGGTAGTTGATCTCCACCCATTGAAAAAAGATCAATAGTGAAAGCCAGTGACCTTAACGGAGGAGGAATCGAGAGTGGACGTATATTACGATGATTGAACCACTATAAAATTGGTGTGCTTTCTCTTCTTTGCCTTTTTCTTTGTATTGGTTACTAATTTGGCTGCTCACTCCACTTCACACTTTCAAAAAGTTTAAATGCATTTCTGATATGATTTTATTGAATAAAGTTTTTAAATCACCGATGTTTTTATGTAAGCACTAATTCACCCCCCCTCTTAGTGACGATTTCGGTTTTAACAATCATGAATGTACCTAAAGCTTCTCCAAGCTTCTATTTTATCTTCTCTGCAATGTACTCTTTGTAGTTTCTCTTCTGGTGCATGTCTTTGTCATAGTGGAAGTACTAGTCATAGGTGTTGAATCTCATATTTTGATGATAAAATCAATTGGTACAATTGTTTGATCTAATCTATATGTTGAGATAAGTGTGTAGGATTAACTACGATAGTGGTAAGATATAAAGCAAATGTTATATCGGAATCAAGATCGAGATTTTGTTGAGAGTTTAAGATTTCATCGGAAGTCCAGACGTTCGTCGGAAATTCCATCGGAATTAACTAAGAAGTCTAAGAGCTTGCCAAAAAAGCTCATTGGAACTCGCCAAGAAGATCATCATGAAGTCTAGGAGCTTGTCAGAAGTCTGCCAGAACATTGCTGAGTGATCGTCAGAAGTTTGTTGGAAGCTCGTCGAAAGAACAATTGACGAACCAAAATAAGAATTCTTTGTTAAATGTCTTAATTATTGTAGTTAGACCTTAAGTTGAGTTAGGATTGGGAGGTAATCCCACTAACTTAGTTAGGGGCCAAATGGGCCCTTAACATGACTAAATTGGGCTAGATTGAACAACCTATTCAGCACCTGAAGTCACGGTCGACGGTGGCACCGCCTGGTGACTCAGTCTCCCAAGTGGTCTAGGCGGTGGTACTGCCCAGATTGGGCGGTGGTACCGTCGACAATTAAGGCTGTTAAGTGATGGTACTATCCTTATCATGCGATTATACCGCTAGAGCTCAATCTTTGAGCTCTGTCAAGTAGTCATACTGCCCAGACTGGGTGGTGGTACTACCCAGTGTCAATCTGCAAGCGATAGTACCATCCAATAATGGAGGTAGTACCGCTAGTATCCCGAAATTCGAGGATGTGATACGTTTTGGCTCCAATTCTGAAGCCATTGGGGCCTATAAATATCCCACCATTTTCTGCATTAAAGAGCACGAAAGTTTTGACATAATTTTGAATTCTTGGGGTGTTAAAGTGTTGTAAAAGTGCAAGAGTCCTCCTCTTCCCTTTCTAAGAGTTGAGATCATTCAAGAGATGTGTGAGGCTTGTAAGGGTTATCTCCTAATCCCGTGAAAAGGAAAAAAGCACTGTAAAGAGATGGTTGGTCTTCGCCTATTGTAGGAAGACCATTAGTGGATATCGGTGACCTCGACAGAGGAGGAATCAGAAGTGGATGTAGGTCACACGACCGAACCACTATAAATTCTGGTTTGTATTTCTATTATCGCTATTTACTTACATTGCAATAGCTTAACTTCCTTCTTACTTGACTTTTACTACCTTTACGATCAAACACTCATTCAAGTTATCTTCCGAGATCATTTTTAACGTACAAAGAATTTTAAACCATTGTTTTAATCCGCTGTACTAATTCACCCCCCCCCCCCCCCCCCGCCCCCCTCTTAGTGCCGACTCGATTCTGACAATTGGTATCGGAGCTCGATTACTTTCGATTTAGTTTAAAACCCAAGAAATATGGCTTATGTTGGCAATCAAGAGGGTCATTCAATGACACGTCCTCCCATATTCAATGAAACGGATTACACATATTGAAAGACTAGAATGAGGATCTTTCTAATTTCAATGGATTTTTAGCTATGGAACATTGTAGAAAATGACTTTCAAAAGTCTTCTCTTCCAATAAATGATTGGAATGAGTTAGAGAAGAAGACTTTCGCTTTAAATGCCAAGGCTATGAATGTCTTGTTTTGTGCATTAGATAAAAACGAGTTCAATCGAGTGTCTATTTATGAAACGACTTTTGATATTTAGCATATACTCGAAGTCACTCACGAAGGTACTAGTAGAGTAAAGGAGTCAAAGATAAATTTTTTAGTTCACATTTATGAATTGTTTCGAATGAAGCCAAGCGAAACTATTGTCGACATGTACATCTGTTTTACGGATGTCATCAATAGTTTAAAAGCTCTTGGCAAATGTTTTTCGAATTTTGAACTTATTAATAAAATCTTAAGATCTCTTCCAAAGAGTTGGGATTGTAAAGTAACGGACATTCAAGAGGCCAAGGATTTAAATAACTTTTCTCTCGAAGAACTAATCTGGTCACTAATGACCTATGAGATGACTTGCAATACTCATGAAGAGCTTGAGAATAATATTCAAACGAACAAGAAGGATATGACACTAAGAACTCATGAAGACCACTTGAAAGAAAATTCAAGTGATGAGGACTATAATGATGACTTGGCACTCTTGACAAGAAAGTTCAAAAAATTTATAAAAATAAATAAATTTAAAAATAACACTAAAAATAAAATTGAAACCAAGAAAGAACAAGTTATATGCTACGAATGCAAGAAGCCGGGACATTTCAAAAGCGAATGTCCCCAAGCAAAGAAGAAGCAACAAAAGAAGAAGAAGGCACTTAAAGCAACTTGGGACGATTCAAGTGCATCCGAAGAAGAGGAGCCAACCAACACCGAGCAAGTTGCTCACTATGCACTAATGATTATCGGAGATGAGGTAAGTAGTTCATTGGATGCAAATTTATCTTTTGATGAACTACTAAGTGCTTTTCATGATTTATTTGATGAATGTAAATTAATTAATAAAAATATAAATTATTGAAAAAGGAGTATGCTTCTCTTGTTAGTGATTTTGATAGACTAAAAATTGAATATGATGATAGTCTAGCTCCTTGCACAAAATGTGATGAATTAAAAACTCTTAAAAAAGGAAAATTTCTAACTACATGAAACCTTAGAAAATTTTGAAATAGATAGCAAATCCTTAAATATGATTCTTGCAAGTAAAATTCATGTTCATAGAAGAGATGAAATCGGCTTTGTGAGTGACACTCATAAAAATCCAATCATCTTTGTTAAAGGCCCAATTTTATATGTTTCACCCCGAAACAAATGCAACTTTTATTACAAATTTGGGCATGTTGCTTATCAATGTCCATTTAAGAAATGTAGTCTACACAAATTGATTTGAGTTTCTAAAGGAACTGTAAAGAACTTCATGCAAAATGATAAGTTACGTCAATCGATTTTTGAGGCACCCAAGGTCAAATGGGTATCTAAAAATCATCATTTTTTGTAGAAACGTTCACTATCACAAGCTAGGAGCAAGAGATGGTACCTTGATAGTATATGCTCAAGGTACATGACCGGAGATCCATCTCAATTCTCTAAGCTCACTAGCCTAGACGAAGGGTATGTCACCTTCGGAGACAACAACAAGGGTAAAATCATTGGCAAAGGAACTATAGGTAACAAATCTAACTTGTTGATCAAAGATATGTTGTTGGTTGATGGCTTAAAACATAATCTCTTAAGCATTAGTCAATTATGTGATAAAGGATATATCATTAAATTTGAATCTAATGCTTGCATTATTGAACAACCACATAAAAACTCCTCTATGATTGCTCTAAAACAAAATAATATATACAATATTGACATTGATGATCTTTGTAATGAAATATATTTTTCAATTTTGAATTACTATGCTTGGCTTAGGCATAGAAGATTAAGTCATGCTAGCATGAAACTAATCTCCCAAATCTTATCTAAAGAACTTATAAGAGGTATTCCTAACATTAAGTTCATTAAAGATAATGTGTGTGATGCATGTCAACTAGGAAAACAAATAAAAGGTAGTTTCAAACCAAAGAATCAAATAAGCACCTCTAGACCATTACACTTGATCCATATGGATTTGTTTGAACCAATTAATACATCAAGCCTAGGAGGTAGCAAATATGCCTTTGTAATTGTAGACGATTATAGTAGATATACATGGACATACTTCTTGGCATACAAAAGTGATTTCTTTAGGTATTTTTTAAAGTTTTGTAAACTTGTTCAAAATGAAAAAGGATTTATGATTTCATCAATTCGAAGTGATCAAGGTGGCGAATTTCAAAATCATAATTTTTAAATATTTTGTGAATCGAATGGATACAACCATAATTTCTTTACTTTGAGAAATCCTCAACAAAATGGAGTAGTAGAAAGAAAAAATAGAACCTTATAAGAAATGACAAGCACCATGTTGAACGAACATAGCCTACCCAAATATTTTTGGGCCGAAGCCGTTAATACGGTATGCTATATCATAAATAGGGTTCTAGTAAGACCATTACTTTCCAAAACTCCTTATGAATTATGGAACAATAAAAAACCTAACGTTTCATATTTTAAAGTTTTCGGTTGTAAATGTTTTATTTTGAATGAAAAAGATGCCTTAGGAAAGTTTGATGCAAAGTCTGATGAAGAGATTTTTCGTAGTTATTCTTCTATTTCTAAAGCCTTTTGTATTTTTAACAAAAAAACTTTGGTTATAGAAGAATCTATTATTGTTGTCTTTAATGAAGTTTTTAAATTTAAGAAAAATGAGTTTGATGATGATCTTAATTTTGATGTTTTGAATTTAAATGAACCTTCTCCTTTAACTAGCAACTTAGATGCATTTTCTTCCGAAACATCCTTACCCAAGGAATAGAAATACGTAGATGCTTATCTTAAGGAGCTAATCATAGGAGACACATCAAAAGAGGTTCAAACTCGTTCTTTTCTTAAAAAGTTTTGTGCCAACGCCGATTTTCTTTCTCAAATTGAACCTAAATGCATTGACGAGGCCTTGAAAGATGATTCATGTGTTATTGCAATGCAAAAAGAGTTGAATCAATTTGAGAGAAATAAGATGTGAAAGTTTATTCCGAGGCCAAATGACCATTTAGTTATTGGTACTAAATGGGTCCTTAGAAACAAATAACATGAATTTGGTATTGTGGTTAGAAACAAGACTAGATTAGTGGCCAAGGGTTTTAACCAAGAAGAAGATATCGATTATGAAGAAACCTTCACTCCTATGGCACGATTAGAAGCTATAAGGATGCTCCTTGCCTATACTAGTAGTAATAATTTTAAGTTATTTCAAATGGATGTCAAAAGTACTTTTCTTAATTGGTTTATTTCTGAAGAAGTTTATGTTTAACAACCTCCCGGATTTGAGAATGATAATCTTATTAATCATATGTTTAAATTGACTAAAGCTCTATATGGATTGAAACAAGCCCCAAGGGCTTGGTATGAGAGACTTAGCTTATTTCTTTTCCAAAATAATTTCTCTAAAGGCAAGGTCGATACTACATTATTTATTAAAAATTTTGAAAATAATTTTCTTATTGTTTAAATTTACGTTGATGATATTATTTTTGGTTCTATAAATGAATCTCTATGTGAATCGTTTATCAAGAGTATGAGCTAAGAGTTTGAAATGAGCTTAATGGGAAATTAATTTTCTTCTTAGGCTTACAAATCAAACAACTTAATAATGATATTTTTCTTAGTCAAAGAAAATATGCATTAGACTTGCTAAAATGGTTTGATATGGATGATTCAAAGGCTATCAATACTCCTATGATACCTCCACTAAGTTAGACATTGACAAAAGTGGAGAAAGCTTTAATCAAAAAGCTTTGATCAAAAAGCTTATAGAGGTATGATAGGTAGTTTACTATACCTCACCACAACTAGACCGGATATCGTGTTTAGTGTAGGACTTTGTACTAGGTTTCAATCTATCCCTAAGTTGTCTTATCTTAAAGTAGTTAAAAAACTTCTTAGATATCTTAAAAGAACCACTAATCTAAGATTATAATATATAAAATCTAAAAAATTCAAATTAATTGCTTATGTTGATGTAGATTTTGCTGGATATAGACTAGATAGAAAAAGCATATCCGGAACCTATCAATTCTTAGGTCGTGCACTTGTCTCTTAGTCTTCCAAGAAACAAAACTCGATTGCACTATCTACGATCGAAGCCGAATACATAGCGGCTAGTGCATATTGTGCACAAGTCATATGGATGAAAAATACATTAGAAGATTATGGAATTGATCTTAAGAATATTCCCATAAAATGTGATAACACAAGTGTAATATGTTTAATGAAAAATCCTATTCAACACTCTAAAACTAAACATATTGACATTAGGCATCATTTTATATGAGATGATGTTAATAATCATTATGTAGTCTTAGAATTTATTGATATGAAACATCAATTAGCTGATATTTTTACAAAACCCTTGATTGAGGAACAATTTTATTTTATAAGAAGAGAATTAGGTATGCTGAATTTCTCTGATACATGAGTTCCTCTTAAAATTTTTCTCTGGATTTTCTTAATTGAGTTCTATATTTTGAGATTGTTCACTATTATTTCTTTAGTTGAGATAAGATTGTTAGGACCAAGAGCGGCACTAAGAGGGGGGGGTGAATTAGTGCAGCAAAAAAATTTATCGGTTTCAAAAGACTTGTTTCGATTAAAACCGACTCTAATGAAAATGGTTTTGATTCAATCCGTTTCGGAGAGAATTTGAACTTGAAAGCTTTTATAAAAGTGCAAGAGAAGATTAAGGAGATTTGCAGTAATGTAAATTGCATAAATGAAAAACGTTGGTTTCGTAAAATCTTCGTACGATTAAAGCCGATCTTGGAAGGTGTTTACTTGAAAGTGTATATAGGCGAAGTAAAAGCACAGTAAGGAGGAGAGGCAGTTTGCTATAAAAGTAAATTGCTCAAAGTAAAAGCAAACCGAGTTTTAGAGTGGTTCGATCAATGTGACCTACATGCACTTTCGGATTCCTCCTCCGACAAGGTCACCGGCGTCCACTAAAGGCCTTCCTTCAATAGGTGAAGACCAAACACCTTTTTACAATACTTTCTCTTTTTCTCAGGTTTAGGAGATAACCCTTATAAGTCTCACTCCTCTTTCTTGGATGGTTATAAGGCTAAAAGATGGAGGAGAACTCTTCACTTTTACAACACTTTAAGACTCAAGAACTCAAGATTATGCCAATGCATTTCATGCCCTTTCATGCAGAAAAGGGTGGGGTTTTTATCGGCCCCAATGGCTTCAAAATTGGAGCCAAAAAGTATCTCATCTTGGATTTTCGGGGTACTAGCGGTACTACCGCCTACAATCTGACATTGGGCAGTACCACTGCCTAGTCTGGGTGGTACCACAGCCTGATAGGGGTGGTACCACCGCTAGCAGCAATAACTGCCAGCGATACCACCACCCAGTCTGGGCAGCACCACCGCCTAGAAATCCAGGGGCACTACCTTCCAAGCGGTGCCACCGTCGGCCATATTTTTAAGGGCTGAATTGGGTGCTCAATTCAGCCCAATTCAGTCCTATTAAGGGCCCACTTGGCTCCTAATTAAGTTAGTGGGATTACTTTCCAATCCTAACTTAATTTACGCTCTAACTACGATAACTAACACATGATTACAGTGTTGCTTGTTACGGTGCGTCAATTGCTCTTGCGGCGAGCTTCCGGTGAACATCCGATGAACTCTCAGCAATGTTCTAGCGGACTCCCGGTAAGCTCTTGGACTTTACAACGATCTTCTTGGCGAGTTCCGACGAGCTTCTTTGGCAAGCTCTTGGACTTCTCGGTTGGTTCCGGCAGAACTTCCGATGAACGTTTGGACTTCCGTCGAACTCTCGAACTCCCAATGAGGTCTCAATCTTGACTCTAGCACAACACCTGCTTTATGTCTTATTGCTATCATAGTTAATCCTACATTCTTTTCTTAATATATAGATTAGATTAAATAAATTACAGTTGACTTCATCATGAAAATCTGAGATTCAATAATTTCTCCCTTTTTAATGATGGCAATCAATTGATAACAGAGTTAACCTTAACTCCCCCTATCTATATGTCATACTTGAGAAAAGACATTCTTGAATTCAAGGCCTTTGAATTTAAGAAACATACTGATTAGATAAGTTCATCAACATGCATATCATGATTCCTATCATGATCTATCATTCTCAAAATATGATGCCAAATATTTATCAAAATGATGTCAAGACATGACATCCATTTTAAAGTATGATATTTTAAATATGAAAGATGACAAAGATAGCAATTCAGCAAGATATCAATTACAAAATAGCAAGTTAAGCTTTAGATATCTTATCATAATGAAAGAAATTTATCAAGCAAATATTTCAAGTATATATGATGACATACATTACATACATTTGTCATCAATTTACCACATTTTGGTATTATTTCTCTCCTTTTGTCATCAACAAAATGGAGAACAATTCAACAATGCAAGTGTGGTAAAAAAAATCAAGCAAGTTTTACACTCAAAAGTTCTCGTCATTAAATGTTATCAATATTAAAATGATAGATTCCAACAACTTCTCCCCCTTTATCATCACATTTTACATGAAGAAGAGGAAAGAATGTAAGGAGGGAATCCATTAAGAACTAAATTTGTGAAATGATTTGAATGAAGTAAAAAATGATAAATAAGTTTTCATTAAAACATGCTTTTATTTTGACAAAGAGAAGGGATTCATGAAATAGATCGAGATATCCATATGAAATCAAATCCCTATGAAAATTATGACACACATTCTTTCATTATCACATACGAAAATTCATCTTGTAAGGATTAATATATCCATTGGAATTCCTTCAATTATTCATGGGAGAGTAGTATCACATGAAGGAGAAATTCACGAATAAAACTTCATAGTGAGAAGAGCATTACATCAAATCCATTTCTGATTAAAAATTGATCAGAGTGAAATATGTGAGAGATAAATTTGTTAATGACTTCCGTGAATCAAACATCAACACCTCATGCATTTATAAAATATTTCGTCATAGCCTTTCATCACTACTTGTATGAGGTAATATCATTAGTGCTTGTAGCACTCAAAAATTAAGAATCCAATATTGCATCATGTATGATTAAAACTTCTCAATATTCAATAGAGATCATAATCATCATAGAAATATTCAGCATCAAAGTAAACACGATATTGCATCATTGTATGATAACATGCTCATCATTTAAAGAGATCACAACATCCTAAGTTTACAACATCAAAGCACTGAAATTTTCAGCATTAAAGCAAACAGCATTTTATGTTTGCAACATCAAGGTAAACAATTTTCAACATCATAAGAGGAGAAGATTTAAGTGAGTGATCCAAAGAATCAAGAAGTCCGAAAATAAAATTTGATAAATTCATGCATTCGGACAAATTAACATTCATAATTCTCTTTTAATAAAATCAAATTGTTCTTCACTTAAGGGCTTTGTAAAAATATCGGCAATTGATGTTTCGTATCAATAAACTGTTAGGATCGAGAGCACTAAGAGGGGGGGGGTGAATTAGTGCAGCGGAAATCTTACAGCGATTAAAACCAAGAGCTGCGTTCGTTCAATAAAAACTATTATGATGCAAAAGCTAATTCTCAGTTTGTATCTAAGTGCAGTTTGCGTCTAAGCGCAGATTGCGTCTAAGCGCAGTTTTGCGTCTAAGCGCAGTTTACGTCTAAACTCAGATTTACGTCTAGACGCTGTTTTACGTCTAAATGCAGATTTACGTCTAAACGCAGATTTACGTCTAAACTCAGATTTACGTCTAAAACTCAGATTTACGTCTAAACGCAGATTTACGTCTAAACGCAGTTTTACGTCTAGACGCAGATTTACGTCTAAACTTTGAAACTTGTTTGTATACTCGCAGAAGGCAGTATGCAGTTGGAATCAAGACGTAAACGTGAACTGAGATATGATGATTGAGCGAGGAAAGCCGATTTACGTCTGAATGCAGATTCGGAAGAACAGCACTTAGAACTTGTTCCTGAAAGCGCAGAGAGCAGTAGTAATGAGGGAGGTTTGCAGTAATGATAAAGTGCTCGAAAATAAACGCAAACCAGAGATTTAGAGTGGTTCGGTCAGCCTTGACCTACTCCACTTTTGGCTTCCTCCACCGACGAGGTTGCCGACGTCAACTAGGTGCCTTCCTTCAATGGGCGAAGGCTAACTGCCCTTTTACAGTTTCTCTCCTTTTGACAGGCTTAGGAGACAACCTTTACAGATCCTTTCTCTCCTCTCTTTACAACTCAAAACTTGAAGAACAGAAGGAGGAGAACTTTAGGACTTTACACAAATTTGAGCTCTTAGAATCACTGAAAAGATCAAGAATTCGGTGTGGATCTGTATCTTTTCAGTGCTGAATGGGTGGGGTATTTATAGGCCCCAACCCAATTCAAACTTCGAGCTCAAAACGATCAAATCGATCAAATCCCAGAATTCTGGGATCAGGCGGTTGCACCTCTTGACTGGAGAGGTGGCACCGCCTGGCAGAGCTCGAAGACTGAGCTCAGGCGATTGCCTTTCTCTGCCAGAGCTCGAAGACTGAGCTCGATGGTCGCATCACCTGGCAGAGCTCGAAGACTGAGCTTGGTGGTTGCATCACCTAGCAGAGCTCGAAACTGAGCTTGGTGGTTGCATCACCTGGCAGAGCTCCAAACTGAGCTCAGGCTGATGCACCTCTCTGCCAGAGCTCGAAGACTGAGCTTGGTGATTGCATCACCTGGCAGTGCTCGAGACTGAGCTCAGGCTGATGCACCTCTCTGCCAGAGCTCGAAGACTGAGCTCGGTGGTTGCATCGCCTGGCAGAGCTCGAAACTTGAGCTCTGGCGGTGCTACCTCTTGGCAGAGGAGGTTGCACCGCCCAGTCTAGCTCGAAGACTGAGCTCTGGGCGGTTGCACCTCTCGGCTGGAGCGGTTGCACCTCCCAGCCTCACAGCCCAGGCGGTTGCACCTCCTGGCTGGGGCGGTTGCACCTCCCAACCTCACAGCCCTGGGCGGTGCTACCTCCAACCCTGGCGGTGGCACCTCTTCACTATTCCAGCTCACTTGGTTTGGCTCCAAACTTGGTCCAAACCAGTCCGAACTTGGGCCTAATTGGCCCCTACTTGGGTTATAGGATTAACACCTAATCCTAACCCTAATTAACGTGCTAACTATGAATTTAAAGACATTTTCTAAGCTATTACAAAGTCCGCAAGTTAAGACTTCTTCTAGCGAGCTTCCGGCAAACTTCCGGCGGTCTTCCGATGAACTCTCGGAAACCATTCTGCGGACTCCCGGCAAGCTCCTAGACTTCACGATTTGTTCTTAGCGAGTTCCAACGAGCTTCTTCGGCAAGCTCCGATCTTTCTCGGCGAGCTCCGCGAACTCCCAACGAATCTTCGGACTTCCGTCGAACTCTCGAACTCGCAACAAATCCTTCGCGCTTGACTCCGACACTTTGTTTCGCTTTATGTCTTCATCGTTATCATAGTTAATCCTGCACAATTAAGACAAAACTTCGATCGAGACAATTAATCCTAAGCAATTAACCAAGTTGTCCGGCATGTCATTGGTCCTTCGACGCTTCGTCCGATTCTTCGGCGCATCGTCCTTTCCTGCAGCCTATTGCCCAATCGGCCAGTTGACTCCGCAACTCCGATATCCTTGGCACAATACCCGCTCTTCTTGGCCCGATGCCCGAGTCCACGGCCCGAAGCCTCCTGTCGATACGTCGACCGATCCACCGGCCCGACGTCCAATCTTCTGACATGTTCCTCCGGCACAACATGATATTCTTGCTTTAATTGTCTCATCCTGATCAAAGCATCCTGCGTCACTCAAAACGCAGATTAAATCATAAACATATATCAAGTAGTTTCATCATCAAAATACGAGATTCAACAATCTCCCCCTTTTTGATGATGACAACCACTTGATGACGGAGTTAAACTTAACTCCCGGAGTTTAAACAAACTCCCCCTATCAATATGCCATATTGATAGAAACTTGAATTCAAACTGAATTCAAGTCATTGCAATATTCATCATGGATACTTACAATACGTCAACATGAACATATGCATAAACTTATGCATCACATGTCATGTCATCAACATACTTTCATCAACATACTTCTCCCCCTTTGTCATCAACAAAAAGGAGAAGTACTACAATCAAGTGTGTGTGATATTGGTTCAACTCATTGCATGAAAAACATAGTATCAAGTTTTATCATCATGCAATCTTGGAGCTAGAAGATTTAGCAAGTGTTACATCATGCTTAGAACATTCATGCTATCAAGTTTTAGATATGCAAGTTTTATAGCATATAAGATAGCACTTTTGGTAATGTTCAAGATAGCAAGTTCTACATCATGCAAGCTAGCAAATTAGAGATGTTCAAGAAGGCAACTCTTGCTTCTTGAAAATTTTGCTCACTTTGCTAGATGCGCAAGTTAGCATTTTTGCCTCTTGAGATAGGCAAGATAGCACATTTGCTTCTTTTGAGATATTCAAGATAGTGATGTTCAAGAAGACAATTTTTCTTCTTGAAATAAGCAAGTTAGCAATCTTTGCTTCTTAAAATAGGTAAGCTAGCAAATCAAGTTTTTACATCTTCTTGACTTGTACAAGCTAGCTATCTCCCCCTTTGTCATTGTAAAAAAGAAAGAGAGAATACAGTTTTGTAGTTCTCTTTTCCTTTTACAACGATTTCAAAATCATGACATAGGATGAATAATCAAGTTATGAATGTTAAGATAATTTTTCATCATGAATATTTTATCATTGCATGCATCGTTATCATAGGTTGAAGTATTACATGCATAATTTCATATCATCATTCATAATTACATTAATGTTTCAATATAGCAATTTCTTCTCAAAGTGTGTAACTCAGCACTCATAGCATTTTAAATCATGATTTACATCATATGCAATACATCACATCATAATTAGAAAGCACAAGTATTGCATGCATAATTGTACATTATAAATGTTTCATATCATGATGGTATCAATTTTGTCAAATTATATCCTACCATGCATGATCAAAACTTCTCCCCATTTTATCATTGAAAACAAGAAGAAAGTAGGGGGAAGAGCATAAAAGTGTTAAATATTTCAATCATTTCAAGGCATTTATATCATAGATCAAGTCATGATTCGTAATTCATCATAAAGAAGATTAGTTTTCAATCATCACATAAGGCATTTAAGGAATTTTTGAAACATAGGAGAATGATTAAATTAAGCATACAATGTTTCAATCCATTTTAAGTCATGAATATCAATGTTTTCATATTGTGAGTATCAATTCATGACTACCACAAGATATTATTTGTGACTTCAATTTTGCAAGATCAAGATTATGATTTAGATAAAACTTATTCAAATTAAATCATTAACTTGAAGTTCATAATCAAGTCATTAAAATTAATTTCGAGATTCATAAAATATCATGAAATCATTAATCTCGATCAAATGGGAAAAGCATTTTTTAAGAGATTCTTTTTCATCTAAGCATGCCTTAGTCTTTATATGCCAAATTAAGATAAGCATTAAAGTTCAAGACATAAGGCAAGGAAATCTTGTATTATGAAATATATGATATCAAGGCTCATGATTCATTCGAAAAGATATAGTACAAGGAGCAACTTGAAACATTCTTATCAAAGATCACATTTTAAAATATTCCAAGTTTCAAGATATCAATATGACACTTCATTGAATTGCATTTCATTTGAAGAACTCCTTTTTGATAAATGTAGGGAGCATAATGAACGATCTTGATTTATAAAGAGCTTCATGTTATCAAGATCATGATTTTAATAATTATTCTCTTTAGCAAAGAATCACAAAAGCACTTTATTTTTGCATAAGAAATCACATTGTGTTATGATTTAAAAAATTTTTGCACACGAATCATAGGAGATATGAATGTGAAACAAATCTTTGCAAGCAAAAACACTATCATTCATATTTCAAGATGGAGTTTATAAGCATGAATCATTTCATCAAATCCATTTTAGAAAAATATTTTTCATAAGTGTATGAGAAAATCCGATTGTTAGGATACCAATTGTTAACTGAATCCGAAAATGAAATTAACACTTTCATATATTCAAACATGATTTTTGCTATAGATCTTGAAATTAAGTCAAGAAGATCAAACAAGCTCATGATCATGGATAACTTAAAATCACATGCATAAAATTGTTAATAACCATTTCATATTACATCTTTATGCATTACTTTAAATCAAACGTGATTTCATTCAACAATGTTAATCAAACATGATACACATTATTACTTCTTAACCATGATTTCATATTTTCAATCAAAATAATTTTGTTTGTTTATCATAAAATATGCAATATTATCATTTTCGAAATTACTAGCATGATCATAATTTTGTAATTTTTTTTTTTTAACATGTAATTTTCAAGAAAATTAATTCTAAACTAAAAAAGGAAATATATCATGAAAGCATCAAGTAATTTCAAAATAAACCAAAGGCATTTTAATTACCTCAATGTCGTAAGCTAGTAAGGCGTAGTTTGCCGCCTCGCTTTTGTTGACTTTCTCGTCTTCAGATGAGCTCGATTCATCCCAATTTTTATTCTTCTTCTTGCGTTTAAAGTAAGTAGTTCCATTCTTTTTGCTTTTTAATTTTCGTTTCATTTGTAGTTTAAGTTCACCATCACTTGAGCTTATGCTCGAGTGGTCTTCAAATGTTCTATGTCCCAAATCCTTCCTGTTCTTTGGAAGGTGGTTCTCAAGTTCTTCACGTGCATTGCACGTCATTTCATATGTGATCAATGAACCAATTAGTTCTTCAAGTGGAAAATGGTTCAAGTTTTTCGATTCTTGAATAGCAGTTACTTTTGAATCCCAAGTTTTAGAAAGTGAGCGCAAAACTTTGTTAACGAGTTCAAAATCCGAAAAGCTTTTACCAAGTGATTTTAAACCATTGACGACATCCGTAAAACGGGTGTACATGTCAACAACGGTTTCGCTTGGTTTCATATGAAAAAGCTCGAAATCAAGTAGTAAAATATTAACTTTCGAGTCTTTGACTCTACTAGTTCTCTCGTGCGTGATTTCAAGAGTGCGCCAAATATCGAAAGCCGTTTCACACGTAGAAATCCGATTGAACTCATTTTTGTCCAATGCGCAAAATAAGGCATTCATAGCCTTTGCGTTTAAAGAAAAATTCTTCTTCTCCAAAACCGACCATTCGTTCATCGGTTTGGAGGGAAGTTGAAAACCGTTTTCAATGATATTCCATAAATCCAGATTTAGAGAAATTAAGAAAACTCTCATTCGAGTTTTCCAATAAGTGTAGTCCAATCCGTTAAAGAAAGGTGGACGAAAGACCGAACAGCCCTCTTGAAAAGTCATTTCTCTCGGGTGTAAATCCGAAATGAGAAAAACCCTGCTCTGATACCAATTGTTAGGATCGAGAGCACTAAGAGGGGGGGGGTGAATTAGTGCAGCGGAAATCTTACAGCGATTAAAACCAAGAGCTGCGTTCGTTCAATAAAAACTATTATGATGCAAAAGCTAATTCTCAGTTTGTATCTAAGTGCAGTTTGCGTCTAAGCGCAGATTGCGTCTAAGCGCAGTTTTGCGTCTAAGCGCAGTTTACGTCTAAACTCAGATTTACGTCTAGACGCTGTTTTACGTCTAAATGCAGATTTACGTCTAAACGCAGATTTACGTCTAAACTCAGATTTACGTCTAAAACTCAGATTTACGTCTAAACGCAGATTTACGTCTAAACGCAGTTTTACGTCTAGACGCAGATTTACGTCTAAACTTTGAAACTTGTTTGTATACTCGCAGAAGGCAGTATGCAGTTGGAATCAAGACGTAAACGTGAACTGAGATATGATGATTGAGCGAGGAAAGCCGATTTACGTCTGAATGCAGATTCGGAAGAACAGCACTTAGAACTTGTTCGTGAAAGCGCAGAGAGCAGTAGTAATGAGGGAGGTTTGCAGTAATGATAAAGTGCTCGAAAATAAACGCAAACAAGAGATTTAGAGTGGTTCGGTCAGCCTTGACCTACTCCACTTTTGGCTTCCTCCACCGACGAGGTTGCCGACGTCAACTAGGTGCCTTCCTTCAATGGGCGAAGGCTAACTGCCCTTTTACAGTTTCTCTCCTTTTGACAGGCTTAGGAGACAACCTTTACAGATCCTTTCTCTCCTCTCTTTACAACTCAAAACTTGAAGAACAGAAGGAGGAGAACTTTAGGACTTTACACAAATTTGAGCTCTTAGAATCACTGAAAAGATCAAGAATTCGGTGTGGATCTGTATCTTTTCAGTGCTGAATGGGTGGGGTATTTATAGGCCCCAACCCAATTCAAACTTCGAGCTCAAAACGATCAAATCGATCAAATCCCAGAATTCTGGGATCAGGCGGTTGCACCTCTTGACTGGAGAGGTGGCACCGCCTGGCAGAGCTCGAAGACTGAGCTCAGGCGATTGCCTTTCTCTGCCAGAGCTCGAAGATTGAGCTCGATGGTCGCATCACCTGGCAGAGCTCGAAGACTGAGCTTGGTGGTTGCATCACCTGGCAGAGCTCGAAACTGAGCTTGGTGGTTGCATCACCTGGCAGAGCTCCAAACTGAGCTCAGGCTGATGCACCTCTCTGCCAGAGCTCGAAGACTGAGCTTGGTGATTGCATCACCTGGCAGTGCTCGAGACTGAGCTCAGGCTGATGCACCTCTCTGCCAGAGCTCGAAGACTGAGCTCGGTGGTTGCATCGCCTGGCAGAGCTCGAAACTTGAGCTCTGGCGGTGCTACCTCTTGGCAGAGGAGGTTGCACCGCCCAGTCTAGCTCGAAGACTGAGCTCTGGGCGGTTGCACCTCTCGGTTGGAGCGGTTGCACCTCCCAGCCTCACAGCCCAGGCGGTTGCACCTCCTGGCTGGGGCGGTTGCACCTCCCAACCTCACAGCCCTGGGCGGTGCTACCTCCAACCCTGGCGGTGGCACCTCTTCACTATTCCAGCTCACTTGGTTTGGCTCCAAACTTGGTCCAAACCAGTCCGAACTTGGGCCTAATTGGCCCCTACTTGGGTTATAGGATTAACACCTAATCCTAACCCTAATTAACGTGCTAACTATGAATTTAAAGACATTTTCTAAGCTATTACAAAGTCCGCAAGTTAAGACTTCTTCTAGCGAGCTTCCGGCAAACTTCCGGCGGTCTTCCGATGAACTCTCGGAAACCATTCTGCGGACTCCCGGCAAGCTCCTAGACTTCACGATTTGTTCTTAGCGAGTTCCAACGAGCTTCTTCGGCAAGCTCCGATCTTTCTCGGCGAGCTCCGCGAACTCCCAACGAATCTTCGGACTTCCGTCGAACTCTCGAACTCGCAACAAATCCTTCGCGCTTGACTCCGACACTTTGTTTCGCTTTATGTCTTCATCGTTATCATAGTTAATCCTGCACAATTAAGACAAAACTTCGATCGAGACAATTAATCCTAAGCAATTAACCAAGTTGTCCGGCATGTCATTGGTCCTTCGACGCTTCGTCCGATTCTTCGGCGCATCGTCCTTTCCTGCAGCCTATTGCCCAATCGGCCAGTTGACTCCGCAACTCCGATATCCTTGGCACAATACCCGCTCTTCTTGGCCCGATGCCCGAGTCCACGGCCCGAAGCCTCCTGTCGATACGTCGACCGATCCACCGGCCCGACGTCCAATCTTCTGACATGTTCCTCCGGCACAACATGATATTCTTGCTTTAATTGTCTCATCCTGATCAAAGCATCCTGCGTCACTCAAAACGCAGATTAAATCATAAACATATATCAAGTAGTTTCATCATCAAAATACGAGATTCAACATAAACTCTAAGATTACATCATGATTATTGACATAATCTTATATAAAGTGATGCCTAATATCAATATATTTAGTTCTAGAATATTGAATGGGATTTTTTGTTAAACATATTACACTTGTGTTATCACCTTTTATGGGAATGTTTTTAAGATGAATCTTTTCATCTTCTAAAGTATTTTTCATCCACACAACTTGTATACAACATGCACTTGCTGCAATGTGTAATCACATCAAATATTTAAGTTAGGAATTGATTTTCTTTCCTTACTTGTTATTATAATTTAAGGAAATCTTAATCTATTTCCTTGTTTGTTGATATGAATTAAGGAAATAGCTAGTAAGTATTCCAAATATGATGATATCATATTTGTTAGTATATTAAATGGAAATAATTTATATTAAATAAATATAAAAATTAAAATTAATTTCCCTTAATAGAGGCTCACCTCCTCCTATTTAAAGGGAGGGATTTCTCTCCTTCGTTCCTCACCTAGTCGAGCCTGGCAGCGGGAGGAACGAGGAGTTACACCCTGTTGACAAGAGGTAGGTTTCCCAACCTTTCTTAAATTTAAAAGTTTTTGCTTTTATTTTTATTCTTTAAATGTTGAAAGTTTTATAGTTTGAAAAATGTGTATCAATTCTTTAAATATTAAAATTTTTGTATTAAAATAATCAGTTAAAGTTTTCATAATATTCCTTGACCCATGATTAAGGTTTTTATTGTTGAATCTCGTATTTTGATGATGAAACTACTTGATATATGTTTATGATTTAATTTGTGTTTTTGAGTGACGCAGGATGCTTCGATCAGGATGAGACAATTAAAGCAGGAAAATCATGTTGTGCCGGAGGAACATGTCAGAAGATTGGACGTCGGGCCGGTGGATCGGTCGACATATCGACAGAAGGCTTCGGGGCGTGGACTCGGGCATCGGGCCAAGAAGAGTGGGTATTGTGCCAAGGATATCAGAGTTGCGGAGTCAACTGGCCGATTGGGCAATAGGCTGCAGGAGAGGACGATGCGCCGAATAATTGGACGAAGCGTCGAGGGACCAATGACATGCCGGACAACTTGGTTAATTGCTTAGGATTAATTGTCTCGATCGAAGTTGTGTTTTACATGTGCAGGATTAACTACGATGGAAGTAAGACATGCAACAGGAGTTGCGTCGGAGTCATGACAATGATCACGTTGGGAGTTCGAGAGCTCGACGGAAGTTCGGATAGTTGTCGGAGGTTCTACGGGAACAAATTCGAGAAGTCCATAAGCTTGCCAAAGAAGCTCGTCGAAACTCGCCAAGTGTATCGTCGCAAGTCTAGGAGTTTGCCGGAAGTCTGCAGGAGAATCACCGAGGGTTCATCGGATGATCGACGGAAGTTCGCCGGAAACTCGCCGGAAGAAGCGATTGACGCACCGGAGCAAGCTACAGAAATTGTCTTAGGATTTATCGTAGTTAGCACAATGATTAAGTTGGAAATGGGAGGTGATCCCATTAGCTTAATCTTGGGGCAATTGGGCCCCTGAAAAATCCAAATTGGGCCGAATGGATCTACCCATTCGGACCCTGATTGCTGTGGGAGGTGCAACCGCCCAAGCCAGGAGGTAGAACCGCCTGGGCTAAGTCTCCCAGGGAGACTGGGCGGTGCAACCGCCCCAGATAGGAGGTAGCACCGCCTGGGCTCAGTCTCCGAGTGAGACTGGGCGGTGCAACCTCCCCTGTCAAG
Source organism: Musa acuminata AAA Group (assembly GCF_036884655.1). NCBI lineage: Eukaryota > Viridiplantae > Streptophyta > Magnoliopsida > Zingiberales > Musaceae > Musa > Musa acuminata. The sequence continues at coordinate 29,998,352 of NC_088342.1, read as the reverse complement.
AGGTAGCACCGCTTGAGCTCGGTCTTCGAGCTCTGGCAGGCGGTGCAACAACCTCAGTCAGGAGGTGCAACCGCCTGATCTTGGTCTTCGAGCTCTGTTAGGAGGTGCAACCGCCCCTGACAGGAGGTAGCACCGCCCAGAGGCTCAGTCTTCGAGCTCTGCCAGGCGGTGCAACCGCTCCAGTCAGGAGGTGCATCCGCTTGATCCCGGAATTCCAAGAATTGACAGTTTTGAGCTCCAAATTTGAACTGGGTTGGGGCCTATAAATACCCCACCCATTTAGCACTGAAAGGTAGCAACTCACACTCGAAATCTTGATATCTTTCTGTGATTCTTAGAGCTCAAAATTGTTGTAAAGGCCAAAAGTCCTTCTCCCTCTGTTCTTTCATGTTCTGAGTTGTAAAGAGAGGTGAGAAAATTTTGTAAGGGTTGTCTCCTAAGCTCGTCAAAAGGAGTGAAACTATAAAAGGGTGGTTGGCCTTCGCCTATTGAAGGAAGGCCTCTAGTTGACGTCGGTGACCTCGTCGGGGGAGGAAGCCAAAAGTGGAGTAGGTCAAGATTGACCGAACCACTCTAAATCTCGGTTTGCATTTACTTTGAGCATATTATCTTTACTGCAAACCTCCTCTAAAGCTTACTGCTTTCTGAGCATATACGATCGGGTTTCAAGCTTTGCACTTTCTAAATCAGCGTTTAGACGTAAATCTGTTTCTTCGTACGAACGTCGTATTTCAGTTTGCGCTTATATTCTGGTTTTCATCATAACTGCAAACTGCCTTCATAGATTGACTTTAACATCATCTTGCTTGATCTTAAGTTAAAGTAATCTTAGAATCGGCTTTCACACCGAAATCGTTTTTATCGTTCGAAAGTAGTTTCGTTTTAATCGCAGAAGATTTTCCGCTGCACTAATTCACCCCCCCCCCCCCCTCTTAGTGCTCTTGATCCTAACAATTGGTATCAGAGCCCGGTATTTCTCATTTTGGATTTACACCCGAGAGAAATGGCTCTTCATGGCTTTCAAGAGGGCTTATCAGTTTTTCGTCCACCGTTGTTTAACGGATTGGACTACACTTATTGGAAAACTCGAATGAGAGTTTTCTTGACTTCTATGAATTTGGATTTATGGAATATCATTGAAAACGATTTTCAACTTCCCTCTAAACCGATGAATGAATGGTCGGATTTGGAGAAGAAGTATTTTTCTTTGAACGCAAAGGCTATGAATGCCTTATTTTGTGCTTTGGACAAAAATGAGTTCAATCGAATTTCTATGTGCGAAACGGCTTTTGACATTTGGCGAACACTTGAAATCACGCACGAGGGAACTAGTAGAGTCAAAGACTCGAAAGTTAACATTTTATTGCTGAGTTTGAGCTTTTTCGAATGCAACCAAGCGAGACTATAGGCGACATGTACACCCATTTCACGGATGTCGTCAATAGTTTAAGAGCTCTTGGAAAATATTTTTCGGATTTTGAACTCATAAACAAGATTTTGCGTTCTCTTTCTAAGAAGTGGGATCCAAAAGTAACTACAATACAAGAAGCTAAAAACCTAAACAACTTACCACTTGAAGAACTAATTGGTTCGTTGATGACATATGAAATGGTGCACAATGCACATGATGAACATGAAGAACAAAATCACCTTCCAAAGAACAGGAAGGATTTGGAACTCCGGACAAATGAATACCACTTGAGCGATGACTCAAGTGATGAGGACAATGATGAACTTGAACTTCGAACACTAAATCTTAATAAGTTTATTAAATAAAAATCTAAAATAAATAATAAACTTGAACGAAGGAAGAGGCCAAAGAAGAAGAACACAAAGTGGGATGAATCGAGCTCCTCCGAAGACAAGGAGAAAATCAAGAAAGGCGAGGTGGCAAACTACGCCTTAACCACTTTCAATGATGAGGTAATTGAAATCCCCCTAATTTATTTTGAAATTACTTGATGCTTTCATGATGTATTTTCTTTTTTAGTTTAGAATTAATGTTTAAAAAAAAATTATGATCATGCTAGTAATTTCGAAAATGATAATATTGCATATTTTATGATAAACAAACAAAATGATTTTGATTGAAAATATGAAATCATGGTTAAGATGTAATAATGTGTATCATGTTGATGTCCATTGTTATTTCTCGATTTTGAGTATATTAAATCATGTTTAATTTGAAGTTATGAGTATATATTTTTGAAATTATGTATGATGATTCTTGATAATTATGGATTATCGATTTTCATGATAATAACAGTGGCTTTAAAAATTGATGCATGTTTTCATTTGACATAAATGAAAAGGCATGCTAACATGAAATCAATCACTTAAGATGAAACACTTAAAAAAGGGGGAGAAATATATGAATTGATGCTATAAACACTATGCTATGATTATGCCATGCTTGCATCATCAAGAGATATATGAATTGATATGATTGCCATATTTGCAATGCTTATATGAATTGATGCCATGATTGCCAAATTTGCATTATGCCATCTTTGCATCATGCGTTAAGATATCAAGAACTTGTATCGTAATTTTACGCATTGATATCTTACCATGTGATGAAATACTATAATTGATAAACACTTGAAATGTAATCCTCTATCTTATTGATTTTTCAATAAATCTATGCTTGTCATATATGAATTTATTGAATGTAATTTTGAGGATGATTTCAGATTTGACAAATGCTTGATTCGTATTTACGACATAAGATACACTTTAAATATGAATCATGCTTCAATCATGTTAAATGTTTCAATCATTTTCTATCTCTAGAGTTATCGATTTTGATGAAATATAAGTGATAAATTAATTTATGATATCTTGTAAATCATTTGAATTATGAATGAGTTTTTTATGATGTGTTAAAAGAATCTCTTAAAAAGAAAATATTTTTCCCATCTTATCGAGATTAATGATTTCATGATATTGCGTGAATCTCGAAATTGATTTTGATGAAATAGTAATAACGTTATTCATGTTATGAATCTCAAAAACGATAATATGCTTCATGTGATAATATGAATACATGAAACACTTATGATATGATTTTTATACAATTCCGTGTATTCATAAAATATTTATCTTATCATCCAATAACTCTTCTTGATATTCCTTATGAGATGAAATTAAATAATGCATGAAATACAAATGAGGAGTTAATGATCATGCATAATAGGATGTAATGAATTCTGAGATTTAGATACCATCGTTTGAATATCTATGATCATGTTGCCAAAATGATATATCATGAATGCTTGAATATCATGTTTGATATGCTCATGATGATTGATTTTTTGGTATCGTGCATAAAAAATGAAATGTAATGTAAATGAATTTGTGCATTGAAACTATAATGATGCACAAATAAGAATGATTACTTACCTTTGTCATGATTTAGAAATTGATGTAAAGGGTTTTTCCCTTCTTTTTGACAATGACAAAGGGGGAGATAGATTGTTAGCACAATTCAAGAAAAAGGTAAAAAAATTACACTTCTCAAAAGAGAAGAAATTGCTATCTTGAACATCACCGATAATTGCTAGCTTGAAATGTCAAGAAAATGTAAAAACTTGTTTACTTTCTTGCACATCTAAAGAGAAGATGCAAATGTAACACTTGCCAAATTGTTGGCTTGCCTCATGTAAAACATTATCTCTTGCTAGTTTGGCATTTTGCTAGCTTGCACTTTGCAAAGAAAGCAAAAATGACACTTCTCAAAAGAGAAGAAAGAGCTTGTTATCTTGAACATCACAAGCTTGCCAAACAAAAATTGCAAAAGTGCTATCTTGCCTATCTCAAGAAGCAAAACTTGCAACTTGCACATTGCAATAGGAAGCAAGAATCATAAGCTTACACAAGAAAGCTATCTTGCATTTGCTTTCGAAATTTTTGCTAGCTTGTATGTAGTAAAACTTGTATATCGTAAAATTTGCTAGCTTTTAGTATAAAGAGAAGCAAATAGTTGCTATCTCAAGAAAATTAAACATGCTAAACTTACACCTTGCAATGGAAGCAAAATTGCAAGCTCAAACATTGCAAAGGAAGCAAAAATTTGCTAGCTTGCAACTTGCATATTTCAATAAGCAAGAGTTGCCTTCTTGAACATCTCTAAATTGCTAGCTTGCATGTTCTAAAAGTGCTATATTGTATGTTGTAAAACCTGCATATCTAAAACTTGATAGCTTGAATGTTCTAAGCATGATGTAACACATTACTAAATTTTCTGGCTTCAAAATTGCATGATGATAAAACTTGATATTATGTTTTTCATGCAATAAGTTGAACCAATATCACAAACACTTGATTGTGGTACTTCTCCTTTTTGTTGATGACAAAGGGGGAGAAGTATGTTGATGACATAACATGTTAGGCATAAGTTTATGATGACATGTTGCTTGGACTTTTGAATCCAAGAGTTTCTATTAATATGGCATATTGATAGGGGGAGTTTGGTTAAACTCCGGGAGTTAAGTTTAACTCCGTCATCAAGCGGTTGTCATCATCAAAAAGAGAGAGATTGTTGAATCTCGTATTTTGATGATGAAACTACTTGATATATGTTTATGATTTAATCTGCGTTTTTGAGTGATGCAGGATGCTTCGATCAAGATGAAATAATTAAAGCAGGAAAATCATGTTGTGCCGGAGGAACATGTCAGAAGATTGGACGTCGGGCCGGTGGATCGGTCGACCTATCGATAGAAGGCTTCGGGCCGTGGACTCGGGCATCGGGCCAAGAAGAGCGGGTATTGTGCCAAGGATATCGGAGTTGCGGAGTCAACTGGCCGATTGGGCAATAGGCTGCAGGAGAGGACGATGCGCCGAAGAATCAGACGAAGCGTCGAGGGACCGGACAACATGCCGGACAACTTGGTTAATTGCTTAGGATTAATTGTCTCGATCGAAGTTGTGTTTTACATGTGTAGGATTAACTATAATGGAAGTAAGACATGCAGCAGGAGTTGCGCCGGAGTCATGACAATGATCACGTTAGGAGTTCGAGAGCTCGACAGAAGTTCGGACAGTCGTCGGAGGTTCTGCGGGAACAAATCGGAGAAGTCCATAAGCTTGCCAAAGAAGCTCGTCGGAACTCGCCAAGTGTATCGTCGCAAGTCTAGGAGTTTGCCGGAAGTCCGCAGGAGAATCACCGAGGGTTCATCGGATGATCGACGGAAGTTCGCCGGAAACTCGTCGGAAGAAGCGATTGACGAACCGGAGCAAGCTGCAGAAATTGTCGTAGGATTTATCGTAGTTAGCACAATAATTAAGTTGGAAATGGGAGGTGATCCCATTAGCTTAATCTTGGGGCAATTGGGCCCTTGAAAAACCCAAATTGGGACGAATGGATCTACCCATTCGGACCCTGATTGCTGTGGGAGGTGCAACCGCCCAAGCTAGGAGGTAGCACCGCCTGGGCTAAGTCTCCCAGGGAGACTGGGCAGTGCAACCGCCCTAGCCAGGAGGTAGCACCGCCTAGGCTCAATCTCCGAGCGAGACTGGGCGGTGCAACCTCCCCTGTCAGGAGGTAGCACCGCTTGAGCTCGGTCTTCGAGCTCTAGCAAGCGGTGCAACCGCCTGAGCTCGGTCTTCGAGCTCTGTCAGGAGGTGCAACCGCCCCTGACAGGAGGTAGCACCGCCCAGAGGCTCAGTCTTCGAGCTCTGCTAGGCGGTGCAACCGCTCCAGTCAGGAGGTGCAACCGCCTGATCCCGGAATTCCGGGAATTGACAGTTTTGAGCTCCAAATTTGAACTGGGTTGGGGCCTATAAATACCCCACCCATTTAGCACTAAAAGGTAGCAAGTCACACTCAAAATCTTGATATCTTTCTGTGATTCTTAGAGCTCAAAATTGTTGTAAAGGCCAAAACTTCTTCTCCCTCTGTTCTTCCAAGTTCTGAGTTGTAAAGAGAGGAGAGAAATTTCTGTAAGGGTTGTCTCCTAAGCCCGTCAAAAGGAGTGAAACTGTAAAAGGGTGGTTGGCCTTCGCCTATTGAAGGAAGGCCTCTAGTTGACGTCGGTGACCTCGTCGGTGGAGGAAGCCAAAAGTGGAGTAGGTCAAGATTGACCGAACCACTCTAAATCTCGGTTTGCATTTACTTTGAGCATATTATCTTTACTGCCAACCTCCTCTAAAGCTTACTGCTTTCTGAGCATATACGATCGGGTTTCAAGCTTTGCACTTTCCGAATCAGCGTTTAGACGTAAATCTGTTTCTTCGTACGAACGTCGTATTTCAGTTTGCGCTTATATTCTGGTTTTCATCATAACTGCAAACTGCCTTCATAGATTGACTTTAACATCATCTTGCTTGATCTTAAGTTAAAGTAATCTTAGAATCGGCTTTCACACCGAAATCGTTTTTATCGTTCGAAAGCAGTTTCGTTTTAATCGCAGAAGATTTTCCGCTGCACTAATTCACCCCCCCCCCCTCTTAGTGCTCTTGATCCTAACATTTATTATAGAATTAAATATGTTAAAAAGGTATCTATTTTATATAATATATTTCCTATATTACAGTTTATTTTTAATCTTATCTGGATTAAAATCTTGTTAGACTAGAATATGTTATCTAAAATCCTTTTTTGATATTCTTTGATCTGAAATTTAAAATATATTATTCTGAATGATTTAAAATATGACTAGAATATGTTGAAATTTTATATGTGTTGAAAACATGATTTTTATTTGAATTTAGAAGGCTATTTCTTTGTATTAAAACTTATCTCCAAATTCCTATTTTAATGTCTTATGATTTCTACTCAAATTTAGAATGTTATTTCCTTGTATTAAAGCTTTTCTCCTCATCTATCTTTTAATGCATTATTATGTTTTTATTTATGTTGTTAATGGGTATATACTATGAAATTGAATATTAATTGGAATGAAATTGCTCACAGGCCAGGCCCAACCCATAGGTCAGGCCTTGGCCCGTAAGCTAACCCAGCCTAACCATCATGGGCGGTCAAATGCGACGCACATGACTAGTCCATGGGCCAGGGCTGGGCCAGCTTTATGTGATGCATGCTCAGTTATGTATAATGCACATGACCAATAGATGGGCTGGCCCAATCTAGCCCAATATTATTATTGAATTTGAGCTCAAACATTGATTGAACTAAACTAGGCTTGATTAGTTTAGATCAATTCAGGGTGATTCAGAACTGATTGACTTATACAAGTTAGTTTAACCTAAATTGAACCTAATCTAATTCAAATTATACTAGTCTAGGGTGGTTCCAGACCAGTTAAATAAGGATTAGAGATCGGTTCAGTTAGGTTCTAGTAAATTGAGTTCAATTGGATCAATTGAATTGGAGTTCAAGTCAATTGAGGGCTAAATTATATTATTTGATATTGATGATATTTTAAATGTGTTATTTCATCCCAATATTACATGACCGGTGTTAGATTATGTTATTTCCCTACCGAGAGCAGGTAGGGCGATTCCCTTTGGGGATTAGCGGGCCGTCAGACGTGGCAGCTGGATGGTTCCTCCATTCGCTGTTAGGAGGAACGTGTCTCCACTTTGGCGGGTGTGGGACACCACTCAATCCACTGTTGGTAGTGCGATATGAGTTTGCCTCCATCCGCTGTTGGGAGAACACAAACTCATCCCGTAGGATAAAGCCTCTCCATCCGCTGTAGGAGGAGTGCTCCTTCGGGTACTTTATATTGTTGAATCTCGGATTTTGATGATGAAGTCAATTGTCATTTGTTATCTAATCTATATGTTGAGATAAGTGTGCAGGATTAACTACGATGAAAGTAAGATATGCAGCAGGAGTTGTGTCGGAGTCAAGACAATGATCACGTTGGGAGTTCGAGAGTTCGACGGAAGTTCGGACAGTCGTCGGAGGTTCTGCGGGAACGAATCCGAGAAGTCCATGAGCTTGCCAAAAGAAGCTCATTGGAACTCGATAAGTGGATCGTCGCAAGTCCAGGAATTTGCCGGAAGTCCGTAGGAGCATCACCGAAGGTTCATCGGATGATCGACGGAAGTTCGCCGGAAGCTCGCCGGAAGAAGCGATTGACGCACCGGAGCAAGTTGCAGTAAATATCTTAGTAAAAAACGTAGTTAGCACAAGGATTAAGTTGGAAATGAGAGGTGATCCCATTAACTTAATCTTGGGGCAATTGGGCCCCTGAAAAACCCAAATTGGGTCGAATGGATCAATCCACTCGGACCCTGATGTCTGCCAGGTGATTGAACCGCCCAAGCTAGGAGGTGGCACCGCCTAGGCTCAGTCTCCGAGCGAGACTGGGAGGTGCAATCGCCCCTGACAGAGGTGGCACCGCCTGGGCTCGGTCTCCGAGCTCTAGTTGAGCGGTGCAACCGCCTCAGTCAGGAGGTAGCACCGCCTGAGCTCGATCTTCGAGCTTTGGCAGGAGGTGCAACCACCCCTGACAAGAGGTAGCACCGCCCAGAGGCTCAGTCTTCGAGCTCTGCCAGGCAGTGCAACCGCCCCAGTCAGGAGGTGCAACCGCCTGATCCCGGAATTCCGGGAATTGATAGTTTTGAGCTCAAAATTCAAACTGGGTTGGGGCCTATAAATACCCCACCCATTCAGCACTGAAAGAGCACAGAAAAACACCCAAATTCTGATCTTGTTCTGTGATTTTGAGAGTTCAAAATTGTTGTAAAGGCCAAAAGTTCTTCTCCCTCTTTTCTTCCAAGTTCTGAGCGTTAAGAGAGGAGAGAAAATTTCTATAAGGGTTGTCTCCTAAGCCCGTCAAAAGGAGTGAAACTGTAAAAGGGTGGTTGGTCTTCGCCTATTGAAGGAAGGCCTCTAATTGACGTCGGTGACCTCGTCGGTGGAGGAAGCCAAAAGTGGAGTAGGTCAAGATTGACCGAACCACTCTAAATCTCGGTTTGCATTTACTTTGAGGATCTTATCTTTACTGCAAACCTCCTCAATAGCTTACTGCCTTTTGTGCTTTTACGAACGTGTTTCAAAGTTCAGTGCTTTCCGAATCAGCGTTTAGACGCAAATCGCTTTTATCGTACGAACGTCATATTTCAGTTTGCGCTTACGTTCTGACTTCCATCATAAACTGCAAACTGCCTTTGTATCTTTGCTTTAACTGCATCTCGCTTCATCTCAAGTTAAAGTGGTTTACGAATCGGCTTTCATACCAAAATCGCTTTTATCGTACAAACGTCGTATTTCAGTTTGCGCTTATATTCTGATTTCCATCATAACTGTAAACTACATTTATATCTCTGTTGCATCTCGCTTAATCAAAAGTTAAAGTGATTCACGAATCAGCTTTTTTACCGAAATCACTTTTATCGAACGAACGCAGTTTCGATTTGAATCGTCGAAAGTTTTCCGCTGCACTAATTCACCCCCCCTCTTAGTGCTCTTGATCATAACAATTGGTATCAAAGCGGGGTTAACTCTCAAACGGATTAAAACCCAAGAGAGATGGCATACGCCGGAAACCAATAGGGCTATTCTATTACACGTCCTCCCATGTTCAATGGGACGGACTACACCTATTGGAAGACCCGAATGAGGATCTTTCTTATTTCTATGGATTTTGAACTTTGGAATCTTGTCGAAAATGGATTTTTGAAGTCTTCTCTTCCAATGATCGATTGGAATGAATTGGAGAAGAAGGCTTTCGCTCTTAATGCAAAGGCTATGAATGCCTTATTTTGTGCGCTTGACAAAAACGAGTTCAACCGTGTTTCGGTTTGTGAAACTGCATTTGATATTTGGCATACACTCAAAGTGACTCATGAAGGCACAAGTAGAGTGAAAGAGTCAAAAATCAATCTTTTGTTACATTCTTTCGAACTTTTCCGGATAAAACCGAGTGAGACTATTGGCGACATGTTTACCCGTTTCACGGATGTTGTCAACGGTCTAAAAGGACTCGGAAAAATTTTTTCAGATTTTGAGCTCGTAAATAAGATTCTAAGATCCCTTCCTAAGAGTTGGGATCCTAAAGTCACTGCTATTCAAGAGGCGAAAGATCTAAACAACTTCCCTCTTGAAGAACTAATCAGATCATTAATGACCTACGAGATGACTTGCAAAGCTCATGAAGAGCAAGAAGACATCCTTCCAAAGAACAGGAAGGATATTGCACTTAGAACTTCAGAAGACCAGTTGAGAGAAAACTCAAGTGATGATGATTGTGATGATGACTTGGCACTTCTAACAAGAAAATTTAAAAAATTCATTAAAAGAAACAAGTTTAAGAATGACACAAAAATTAAACTTGAACCCAAGAAGGACCAAGTTATTTGCTATGAGTGCAAAAAGCTAGGACACTATAAGAGTGATTGTCCCCAAGTCAAAAAGAGAACATCAAAGAAGAAGGCGCTCAAAGCAACATGGGATGACTCGAGCACGTCCGAAGAAGAGGAGTCCAACACCGAGCAAGTTGCTCATTACACCTTAATGGCCATCGGAGAGGAGGTAATGAACTTAATAGATGCAGATTTATCATTTGATGAATTATTAAATGCCTTCCATGATTTATTTGATGAATGCAAGATTATTAGTAGAAAATACAAATTGCTAAAAAAGGCATGATAGTCTTACTTGTAATTTCGATAAGTTAAAAGCTGAATATCATGATTGTTTAGGTTCATGTATAAAATGCCATGATCTAGAAACTCTCCAAAAGGAAAACTTGCTACTTAAGGACACTTTGAAGAAATTCGAAGTTGGTAGCAAGTCCTTGAACATGATCCTTGCAAACAAGGGTCACGTTCCCAAAAGAAGTGGAATCGGATTTGTGAGAAGTCCTCACCAAAATCCAACCACCTTCATAAAAGGCCCCATCTTACATGTTCGACACCAAAACAAATGCAACTTTTGTTGCAAACTTGGACACAAAACGCATTATTGTCCATTTAAGAAAATTAGTCTAAACAAATTAATTTGGGATCCTAAAGGAACCATGATAAATTCTATGCAACATGATAAACAATGTAGATCTATTTTTGAGGCACCCAAAAGCAAATGGGTACCTAAAGATCATCCTTTCTTGTAAAGACATAAAACATCTTAAGCTGGGAGCAAGAAATAATATCCTGCTCTTTGGACTCTCGATATTCATGATCCGAGATCCAAAAAGAACTCGCGATGCTCTCTAGCCTAAATAACAGAAGAGGATTAGAAGGTTAAAATTATAAATGTGACATAGATACAATCCTATTTGATCTCTCAGAATTGGAAACCCATGATTCTCACTTCACATATCCTCTAGATTTTCAAACTTATTGATTTCATCCATTCGTCACTTTCAAATCCAACCATATCATGAACTTACTAAGTTTGTCATAAACTTACAAGGCTTACCAACCTGAACAATCTGTCACAAATATGTACACGACATTTAGAGTATGCACGTCACAAGATCTATCTTAATCATGCAAGATTTCTTATCTTATAATGAAAATTCTTACGTAATTATGTAAGTAAAGTTGATTGCTCTGAATAAAAATTCTTCTCAAATCAAAAAACATTCAAATCAGATCACACTGCGGCCAGAACAAGTGCTCACCGCCCTAGCTGGAGGTAGCACCTCCGGCTGTCACGTGTTGTAAGCGGTTGCACCGCCCCAACCAACGGTGCAACTGCCCGCAACTTTGCCTTTTTAACCCAAGCTAGGGCCGGCGGTGGAACCGACCCCAACTCATTTCCTTCCCCTCTTTACTCTTTCAAAGCTTCTCCACCTCCATTTCACCCCTCTTTGCATCCCAAATACACCTCGTTTTGAAGCAAAAGATCAACAATCTCTCCTTCTATTGAAGATCTCACCAAGGTATTCTCTAAGAACCCCTTAAATTCTGTTTTTGATTCATTTACTCTTGCTCATTACTATCCTCTTAAATAGCAGTAGTTATGGGGTCTAGAAGATCCTCAAGGGACAAAGGGAAGAGGAGATTAGTGGAAGATTTTAATCTTACCCTTTTCGATTCAAAGTATCATGCTGACAAGTTTTCCTCTTTCGAACTTAGGAGTGTCAATAAGGGAAAACATGTAGATTTAAATGAACTAAGAGACTTAGAGACAATCCAATGGTTTGCAAACTTAGATCTACTCCCTATTCTACAAATTAGTGAACCCATCTATCCAAGACTTGTTAGATTGTTTTACAACAATATACAAGTAGATGAAGAAGAAAGAATGTCTACATATCTCTTAGGACAACACATCTCCATTACGGATAAATTCATTTGCGATATGATAGGCATTCCCATAAAAAATAGAGGACTCTACTTTAGAGGATCATGGGATGATGAAACTGTTGGGACAACATATGTTGAAGCCTTAGGAACAATTTTCGCCAATCCCAACTTAGCATTTGTTCCTAAAAGTTGTGAACATCTACTGCCACTAAACACTAAGGTATTTCATCATATCCTAACGAGCATCATTCTTCCTAAACAATACCATCATGATGAAGTAAGCCAATTAGAATTAGGAACTATGTATTGGATCATGAAAGGACATGACATCTGTCTTGGTTATCTTTGTCACGCCCCCCCCTGAATTATCACATTCAGGAAGTGTGACCCTGTCTAAAAATCAATAATATTATAATTCATCAATAAATTCAATCCAGGATCCAATCTAACAATTTGAGGATACTAAGAATCATTTAAAAATCTCTATTCACAATTCATAAACCTGTACATTACATAATCATAATCCACTTCACTCAGAGATTTACAAAATCCAAAGACAACTCAACTAAACATCAACCACACCACAAATCCATAATCATAGAAGTATATACAATCACAAAAAGATAATTATTTACCATGAGTTCTTATCCTTACACATATTAAACTTATCATTCCATACACATGAGCGGTCCTTTGACATTTTACAACACATAAGTATCAATAGATCCTTAACATTACATCAGAAGTAAAGTTTACTATACAACAAAAACCATCATCCAACAAAGATTAGCTCAAAAATCTTCTAGCCTTTCATTGCTTTAACCCAATTTTAGCTTTTCAGTGCGTGACAAGCTACCCTGAAAAATTTATATAGCAACGGGGTGAGCATAAAGAGCTCAGCAAGCGTCTAACATATCCATGGCGATAGGAGAAGTTCAAGCAAGCTTAGTATCAAGATACAAAAGTAGAAATACAAGTCTTCATTTGAAGTCATCTCATTTGATATAAAATCACAAAGGTTTACCTCGTTCAAAAACAGGCATTAGACATAACAATAGGAGAAAGGAAATTGGAGCATATCATTGGCATAAGGAGCATATCGATGACATATGGTAATTTCAAGGCATAACAAGGACGTAAAGAGCATTTTAGATATCAATGGCATATGAAAATATTCGGAACATATCAATGGTGAATGAAATGCTTCAGAACGTATCAATGGCATATGGAAATATTTCGGAAGCATAAGAAGCATTTTAGAATATATCAAAGAACAAATATGAAATAGAAGCTCAAACGTCGTACTCTAGCATACTGCATGTGAGGATTAACTCAGTGGTGGCTCCACGCCGTGATGAGTTCTCGACTCCATCCACGGGTAGCCCTTTCCTACTCGAGCCCTCTCACCCTGCCCAAGTGCTAGGTCGACTCTGAATTTTATATCAAACAGATAGAAGGTGAAGTGGGATCATAACATAATATGGTCCATCCATTTCTGGATGACCACCAAGCATAAGTCTCCCACGTCTGGGAGCTCCATCCACCCACGTTTGAGTGAAGTCAATGGGGCCGGCAGAGCAATCGCGGGCTCTAAGCATAACTCCCTTTACCATTTCTGGCAAAGGTTCACAATATCCCACAAGACACCAGAGTACAAAAGGGTAGTATGAACAATAACATTGACACATATCAGAAGCACATGCGGAACAACGAAATGTACATATGCCTTTCGAGTCAATACGATACAAACAGAATCTTTCACAAATGTATTCAGATTTAAAAGGAAACAAAAGCAGGAGTATACAAGGATTTCAAGAAATCACATATGGCTCAATTGAAATAAGAAAGTTAGATGAATTCAATATCCAAAGAAATGAAACTGGAAGAGGCACATATCGAAAGCAAATGCGGAACAATGGGATGCATGTGCCGAATCATTACGTTGAAAACATGAACTTTAGATGATAGCTGCAGACAAATAAATAAAGGACAAAAGTATACAGGAATTTAAGGTAATAATGTAAAGCTTAACTGAAGAGTGTTTGCCGAAATCGATTTCCAAAGAGAAGAAACAAGGAGAGCCGAAATCGACCAAAGCTCGATTCTGGCAGAATTTGATAGGGACATTGTATGAACTATTTCGATAACCAATTATGCTCCAATTTATGCAAAATATATGTCATTAGAAAGCTTTATCAATCTAATTTTAGGCAAATTAAGTTTGACAAGAATTGGAATTTACAACAGGGAGTTACAGATAATTTCATAGCCAAAGGTCTGAAAATATTTGCTCTGTTTTACTGAATCCATTGGGTCGATGAAAGCAGATGTTTTAGTTAGCAATTATACTCCGAAAATTTCAATTCAGGTATATAAAGAAAGAATTTTGAGTCTAGCTTTGAATAAATCATACTTTGTATGAATCTGATTTCACAGCAGAAAGTTATAAGTAGTTAAGCAACAAGAGGTCAGAAATTTCAGTCTCTATTTTGTAGAATCTGTAGGGTTAATTGAAACAGAAGTCTTAGTAGGCATTTAAACTCCAAATCATTCAATCTTAGTGTCAAAATAAAGATATTTGAGTCTACTTTCAAATGGAATAGGTTTTACCTAAATCAGAGTTTAGTGCTAAAAGTTAGATCGAAAACAATGTACAGAAGTCAGATTACCGAAAAATTTCAGATTCATGGCTTTGTATCAAAAGGAAAGAACGGTTTGGTACTAAGCTGAAATCTTTTGCATTATGAAGAATTAAAAGGAAAACAGAGATTTGGAATTCTGTAGGAAGAGATTAGAACACTTGCCTTAAACAAATTTGATTCCCAAATGGGGGGAGTTGATGCAAAACCTCAATCAAATCTTCTTCTTCAATTCCTCTTCTTCTTCTTCCTCCCTTCTCTTCTCTTCTTAAACTCACGTTGGATGCAGCCTCTGAAAGTTACATTTAGTTTCTCCTTTAATCTCTTACTTAATTACTTTTTGTTAACACAAGAGTTGCAAAGTTTCAAGGTGGCAAGCATGCATGAAAAGTGCTAGGTGTCATCCTTAGAGCAAACTTAGGTGGCACCATTAGGCTAGCTAGTGACACATGTCCACTAATTTTTATTTTATTTTATTTTTATTTACTCAATTCTGAATATTCTATAAATCATATCAAAATTTTAATATTTACTCTTAGGTCCTTAGCCATAAACTTTAATATAATATTATTTAATATAAAATAATTATTAAATAATCCTTATTTTTACAAACAAATATTTTACTAAATTTTCAAAAATGGGGGATGTTACACTCTCCCCTCCTTAGAATAAAATTTAGTCCTCTAAATTTGTCATATCTCTTTCGGCGAAAAGATGAGGATAAACCAGATTTGTTGTCAAGGAATCCCCAACAATAGTAGTTACGTGTAGCAAATAATCTAGTGGTTTAGGTTGAATGCCCAAGTGACAAGCAAAATATTGTGAAACAAAAGACAAGTTGGAGCCAGGATCAAACAAAACTTTTGCATTTCTATTAGAAACATGTAGAATACCTTCAACCACTGATTTAGAGGCTCTGGAATCTTGTTCTGTGATAGCATATACTCTAGCATGGGTTGTAGGCTTAGGGAGTAGTGGCTCTTTCTTCTTGTTTAGTGGGCAGTCTCTGACTTTATGATCTAACTTTCCACAGGCAAAACAGGCTCCAGTTACCCAAAAACACTCACTTGTTTCATGATTACGTCCACATTTTGTACACGATAGAGTTCTTTGCGATGGAGTTCCTTTCTCAAATCTAGGTACCTTTACCTTCTCGTTACTTCTTTCTGCTTCATTTCCTCTCTTACTTTTACCAACAAACTTATCCTTGCTATTCTTGTCCCTGATTTCTTGGATCTCCGCCAAGTCTTTTTCAAGTATGAAAGCTCTTTCTACTACATTAGTGTATACTTGGAGTTTCAAAGTTGATATCCGGCTTCTTATTGCCGGCCTTAATCCTCTTTCAAGTCTTCTTGCTTTCCTATATTCATCATCAATCATATGTGTGGCAAATCTAGAGAGCTCGGTGAATTTAGACTCATATTTGGCTACTGTCAAATTTCCCTGGATGAGATTCAGGAACTCCAATTCTTTTTGCTCTCTGATACAATCCGGAAAATATTTATCATTGAACTTTTCTGTAAATACCTTCCAAGTGATTGGCTCTTGTCGAGCTTCAGAAATCCTCTTCATGGTTCGCCACCAGTGCTCAGCCTCTCCTTCTAGCATGAAGGTAGCAAGAGAAACCTTCTTATCATCTGGGCAATTTAAAACATCAAATATTTTCTCCATCCGCATCATCCATTGTTTTGCTACCATTGGATCAGGCTCACCACTAAAACTGGGAGGACTAAGCTTCTTAAACTGTTCAATTCCCAACCCAGTCTAGTTTGAATTCCCAACTTCATCATTTCTTCCTTATCGGACTTGTTGTTGCATTACTTGTGTCATCGACAGTTTTCATAATTCTACTCAATTGATCAGAAGTAGATGCAACAGGAGTACCAGATGACCTCGTCATCCTTGCTTCCTAAAAATAACAAAAGAAAACTTTTGATCAATCTCTAAATAGAAATCACTAAACCTCAAAATTTATTACACATCTAGCATATCAAAATTCTTAGAAATCCTCAAATCATGCTCTGATACCACTCTGTCACGCCCCCCCCTGAATTATCACATTCAGGAAGTGTGACCCTGTCTAAAAATCAATAATATTATAATTCATCAATAAATTCAATCCAGGATCCAATCTAACAATTTGAGGATACTAAGAATCATTTAAAAATCTCTATTCACAATTCATAAACCTGTACATTACATAATCATAATCCACTTCACTCAGAGATTTACAAAATCCAAAGACAACTCAACTAAACATCAACCACACCACAAATCCATAATCATAGAAGTATATACAATCACAAAAAGATAATTATTTACCATGAGTTCTTATCCTTACACATATTAAACTTATCATTCCATACACATGAGCGGTCCTTTGACATTTTACAACACATAAGTATCAATAGATCCTTAACATTACATCAGAAGTAAAGTTTACTATACAACAAAAACCATCATCCAACAAAGATTAGCTCAAAAATCTTCTAGCCTTTCATTGCTTTAACCCAATTTTAGCTTTTCAGTGCGTGACAAGCTACCCTGAAAAATTTATATAGCAACGGGGTGAGCATAAAGAGCTCAGCAAGCGTCTAACATATCCATGGCGATAGGAGAAGTTCAAGCAAGCTTAGTATCAAGATACAAAAGTAGAAATACAAGTCTTCATTTGAAGTCATCTCATTTGATATAAAATCACAAAGGTTTACCTCGTTCAAAAACAGGCATTAGACATAACAATAGGAGAAAGGAAATTGGAGCATATCATTGGCATAAGGAGCATATCGATGACATATGGTAATTTCAAGGCATAACAAGGACGTAAAGAGCATTTTAGATATCAATGGCATATGAAAATATTCGGAACATATCAATGGTGAATGAAATGCTTCAGAACGTATCAATGGCATATGGAAATATTTCGGAAGCATAAGAAGCATTTTAGAATATATCAAAGAACAAATATGAAATAGAAGCTCAAACGTCGTACTCTAGCATACTGCATGTGAGGATTAACTCAGTGGTGGCTCCACGCCGTGATGAGTTCTCGACTCCATCCACGGGTAGCCCTTTCCTACTCGAGCCCTCTCACCCTGCCCAAGTGCTAGGTCGACTCTGAATTTTATATCAAACAGATAGAAGGTGAAGTGGGATCATAACATAATATGGTCCATCCATTTCTGGATGACCACCAAGCATAAGTCTCCCACGTCTGGGAGCTCCATCCACCCACGTTTGAGTGAAGTCAATGGGGCCGGCAGAGCAATCGCGGGCTCTAAGCATAACTCCCTTTACCATTTCTGGCAAAGGTTCACAATATCCCACAAGACACCAGAGTACAAAAGGGTAGTATGAACAATAACATTGACACATATCAGAAGCACATGCGGAACAACGAAATGTACATATGCCTTTCGAGTCAATACGATACAAACAGAATCTTTCACAAATGTATTCAGATTTAAAAGGAAACAAAAGCAGGAGTATACAAGGATTTCAAGAAATCACATATGGCTCAATTGAAATAAGAAAGTTAGATGAATTCAATATCCAAAGAAATGAAACTGGAAGAGGCACATATCGAAAGCAAATGCGGAACAATGGGATGCATGTGCCGAATCATTACGTTGAAAACATGAACTTTAGATGATAGCTGCAGACAAATAAATAAAGGACAAAAGTATACAGGAATTTAAGGTAATAATGTAAAGCTTAACTGAAGAGTGTTTGCCGAAATCGATTTCCAAAGAGAAGAAACAAGGAGAGCCGAAATCGACCAAAGCTCGATTCTGGCAGAATTTGATAGGGACATTGTATGAACTATTTCGATAACCAATTATGCTCCAATTTATGCAAAATATATGTCATTAGAAAGCTTTATCAATCTAATTTTAGGCAAATTAAGTTTGACAAGAATTGGAATTTACAACAGGGAGTTACAGATAATTTCATAGCCAAAGGTCTGAAAATATTTGCTCTGTTTTACTGAATCCATTGGGTCGATGAAAGCAGATGTTTTAGTTAGCAATTATACTCCGAAAATTTCAATTCAGGTATATAAAGAAAGCATTTTGAGTCTAGCTTCGAATAAATCATACTTTGTATGAATCTGATTTCACAGCAGAAAGTTATAAGTAGTTAAGCAACAAGAGGTCAGAAATTTCAGTCTCTATTTTGTAGAATCTGTAGGGTTAATTGAAACAGAAGTCTTAGTAGGCATTTAAACTCCAAATCATTCAATCTTAGTGTCAAAATAAAGATATTTGAGTCTACTTTCAAATGGAATAGGTTTTACCTAAATCAGAGTTTAGTGCTAAAAGTTAGATCGAAAACAATGTACAGAAGTCAGATTACCGAAAAATTTCAGATTCATGGCTTTGTATCAAAAGGAAAGAACGGTTTGGTACTAAGCTGAAATCTTTTGCATTATGAAGAATTAAAAGGAAAACAGAGATTTGGAATTCTGTAGGAAGAGATTAGAACACTTGCCTTAAACAAATTTGATTCCCAAATGGGGGGAGTTGATGCAAAACCTCAATCAAATCTTCTTCTTCAATTCCTCTTCTTCTTCTTCCTCCCTTCTCTTCTCTTCTTAAACTCACGTTGGATGCAGCCTCTGAAAGTTACATTTAGTTTCTCCTTTAATCTCTTACTTAATTACTTTTTGTTAACACAAGAGTTGCAAAGTTTCAAGGTGGCAAGCATGCATGAAAAGTGCTAGGTGTCATCCTTAGAGCAAACTTAGGTGGCACCATTAGGCTAGCTAGTGACACATGTCCACTAATTTTTATTTTATTTTATTTTTATTTACTCAATTCTGAATATTCTATAAATCATATCAAAATTTTAATATTTACTCTTAGGTCCTTAGCCATAAACTTTAATATAATATTATTTAATATAAAATAATTATTAAATAATCCTTATTTTTACAAACAAATATTTTACTAAATTTTCAAAAATGGGGGATGTTACACTCTCCCCTCCTTAGAATAAAATTTAGTCCTCTAAATTTGTCATATCTCTTTCGGCGAAAAGATGAGGATAAACCAGATTTGTTGTCAAGGAATCCCCAACAATAGTAGTTACGTGTAGCAAATAATCTAGTGGTTTAGGTTGAATGCCCAAGTGACAAGCAAAATATTGTGAAACAAAAGACAAGTTGGAGCCAGGATCAAACAAAACTTTTGCATTTCTATTAGAAACATGTAGAATACCTTCAACCACTGATTTAGAGG
Source organism: Musa acuminata AAA Group (assembly GCF_036884655.1). NCBI lineage: Eukaryota > Viridiplantae > Streptophyta > Magnoliopsida > Zingiberales > Musaceae > Musa > Musa acuminata. The sequence goes on along the minus strand of NC_088342.1, from coordinate 29,978,305 downwards.
CTCTGGAATCTTGTTCTGTGATAGCATATACTCTAGCATGGGTTGTAGGCTTAGGGAGTAGTGGCTCTTTCTTCTTGTTTAGTGGGCAGTCTCTGACTTTATGATCTAACTTTCCACAGGCAAAACAGGCTCCAGTTACCCAAAAACACTCACTTGTTTCATGATTACGTCCACATTTTGTACACGATAGAGTTCTTTGCGATGGAGTTCCTTTCTCAAATCTAGGTACCTTTACCTTCTCGTTACTTCTTTCTGCTTCATTTCCTCTCTTACTTTTACCAACAAACTTATCCTTGCTATTCTTGTCCCTGATTTCTTGGATCTCCGCCAAGTCTTTTTCAAGTATGAAAGCTCTTTCTACTACATCAGTGTATACTTGGAGTTTCAAAGTTGATATCCGGCTTCTTATTGCCGGCCTTAATCCTCTTTCAAGTCTTCTTGCTTTCCTATATTCATCATCAATCATATGTGTGGCAAATCTAGAGAGCTCGGTGAATTTAGACTCATATTTGGCTACTGTCAAATTTCCCTGGATGAGATTCAGGAACTCCAATTCTTTTTGCTCTCTGATACAATCCGGAAAATATTTATCATTGAACTTTTCTGTAAATACCTTCCAAGTGATTGGCTCTTGTCGAGCTTCAGAAATCCTCTTCATGGTTCGCCACCAGTGCTCAGCCTCTCCTTCTAGCATGAAGGTAGCAAGAGAAACCTTCTTATCATCTGGGCAATTTAAAACATCAAATATTTTCTCCATCCGCATCATCCATTGTTTTGCTACCATTGGATCAGGCTCACCACTAAAACTGGGAGGACTAAGCTTCTTAAACTGTTCAATTCCCAACCCAGTCTAGTTTGAATTCCCAACTTCATCATTTCTTCCTTATCGGACTTGTTGTTGCATTACTTGTGTCATCGACAGTTTTCATAATTCTACTCAATTGATCAGAAGTAGATGCAACAGGAGTACCAGATGACCTCGTCATCCTTGCTTCCTAAAAATAACAAAAGAAAACTTTTGATCAATCTCTAAATAGAAATCACTAAACCTCAAAATTTATTACACATCTAGCATATCAAAATTCTTAGAAATCCTCAAATCATGCTCTGATACCACTCTGTCACGCCCCCCCCTGAATTATCACATTCAGGAAGTGTGACCCTGTCTAAAAATCAATAATATTATAATTCATCAATAAATTCAATCCAGGATCCAATCTAACAATTTGAGGATACTAAGAATCATTTAAAAATCTCTATTCACAATTCATAAACCTGTACATTACATAATCATAATCCACTTCACTCAGAGATTTACAAAATCCAAAGACAACTCAACTAAACATCAACCACACCACAAATCCATAATCATAGAAGTATATACAATCACAAAAAGATAATTATTTACCATGAGTTCTTATCCTTACACATATTAAACTTATCATTCCATACACATGAGCGGTCCTTTGATATTTTACAACACATAAGTATCAATAGATCCTTAACATTACATCAGAAGTAAAGTTTACTATACAACAAAAACCATCATCCAACAAAGATTAGCTCAAAAATCTTCTAGCCTTTCATTGCTTTAACCCAATTTTAGCTTTTCAGTGCGTGACAAGCTACCCTGAAAAATTTATATAGCAACGGGGTGAGCATAAAGAGCTCAGCAAGCGTCTAACATATCCATGGCGATAGGAGAAGTTCAAGCAAGCTTAGTATCAAGATACAAAAGTAGAAATACAAGTCTTCATTTGAAGTCATCTCATTTGATATAAAATCACAAAGGTTTACCTCGTTCAAAAACAGGCATTAGACATAACAATAGGAGAAAGGAAATTGGAGCATATCATTGGCATAAGGAGCATATCGATGACATATGGTAATTTCAAGGCATAACAAGGACGTAAAGAGCATTTTAGATATCAATGGCATATGAAAATATTCGGAACATATCAATGGTGAATGAAATGCTTCAGAACGTATCAATGGCATATGGAAATATTTCGGAAGCATAAGAAGCATTTTAGAATATATCGAAGAACAAATATGAAATAGAAGCTCAAACGTCGTACTCTAGCATACTGCATGTGAGGATTAACTCAGTGGTGGCTCCACGCCGTGATGAGTTCTCGACTCCATCCACGGGTAGCCCTTTCCTACTCGAGCCCTCTCACCCTGCCCAAGTGCTAGGTCGACTCTGAATTTTATATCAAACAGATAGAAGGTGAAGTGGGATCATAACATAATATGGTCCATCCATTTCTGGATGACCACCAAGCATAAGTCTCCCACGTCTGGGAGCTCCATCCACCCACGTTTGAGTGAAGTCAATGGGGCCGGCAGAGCAATCGCGGGCTCTAAGCATAACTCCCTTTACCATTTCTGGCAAAGGTTCACAATATCCCACAAGACACCAGAGTACAAAAGGGTAGTATGAACAATAACATTGACACATATCAGAAGCACATGCGGAACAACGAAATGTACATATGCCTTTCGAGTCAATACGATACAAACAGAATCTTTCACAAATGTATTCAGATTTAAAAGGAAACAAAAGCAGGAGTATACAAGGATTTCAAGAAATCACATATGGCTCAATTGAAATAAGAAAGTTAGATGAATTCAATATCCAAAGAAATGAAACTGGAAGAGGCACATATCGAAAGCAAATGCGGAACAATGGGATGCATGTGCCGAATCATTACGTTGAAAACATGAACTTTAGATGATAGCTGCAGACAAATAAATAAAGGACAAAAGTATACAGGAATTTAAGGTAATAATGTAAAGCTTAACTGAAGAGTGTTTGCCGAAATCGATTTCCAAAGAGAAGAAACAAGGAGAGCCGAAATCGACCAAAGCTCGATTCTGGCAGAATTTGATAGGGACATTGTATGAACTATTTCGATAACCAATTATGCTCCAATTTATGCAAAATATATGTCATTAGAAAGCTTTATCAATCTAATTTTAGGCAAATTAAGTTTGACAAGAATTGGAATTTACAACAGGGAGTTACAGATAATTTCATAGCCAAAGGTCTGAAAATATTTGCTCTGTTTTACTGAATCCATTGGGTCGATGAAAGCAGATGTTTTAGTTAGCAATTATACTCCGAAAATTTCAATTCAGGTATATAAAGAAAGCATTTTGAGTCTAGCTTCGAATAAATCATACTTTGTATGAATCTGATTTCACAGCAGAAAGTTATAAGTAGTTAAGCAACAAGAGGTCAGAAATTTCAGTCTCTATTTTGTAGAATCTGTAGGGTTAATTGAAACAGAAGTCTTAGTAGGCATTTAAACTCCAAATCATTCAATCTTAGTGTCAAAATAAAGATATTTGAGTCTACTTTCAAATGGAATAGGTTTTACCTAAATCAGAGTTTAGTGCTAAAAGTTAGATCGAAAACAATGTACAGAAGTCAGATTACCGAAAAATTTCAGATTCATGGCTTTGTATCAAAAGGAAAGAACGGTTTGGTACTAAGCTGAAATCTTTTGCATTATGAAGAATTAAAAGGAAAACAGAGATTTGGAATTCTGTAGGAAGAGATTAGAACACTTGCCTTAAACAAATTTGATTCCCAAATGGGGGGAGTTGATGCAAAACCTCAATCAAATCTTCTTCTTCAATTCCTCTTCTTCTTCTTCCTCCCTTCTCTTCTCTTCTTAAACTCACGTTGGATGCAGCCTCTGAAAGTTACATTTAGTTTCTCCTTTAATCTCTTACTTAATTACTTTTTGTTAACACAAGAGTTGCAAAGTTTCAAGGTGGCAAGCATGCATGAAAAGTGCTAGGTGTCATCCTTAGAGCAAACTTAGGTGGCACCATTAGGCTAGCTAGTGACACATGTCCACTAATTTTTATTTTATTTTATTTTTATTTACTCAATTCTGAATATTCTATAAATCATATCAAAATTTTAATATTTACTCTTAGGTCCTTAGCCATAAACTTTAATATAATATTATTTAATATAAAATAATTATTAAATAATCCTTATTTTTACAAACAAATATTTTACTAAATTTTCAAAAATGGGGGATGTTACACTTGTTGAATCTCGGATTTTGATGATGAAGTCAATTGTCATTTGTTATCTAATCTATGTGTTGAGATAAGTGTGCAGGATTAACTACGATGAGAGTAAGACAAGCAGCAGGTATTGCGCCGGAGTCAAGATCATGATCACGTTGGGAGTTCGAGAGTTCGACGGAAGTTCGGACGGTCGTCGGAGGTTCAGCGAGAACAGATCCGAGTAGTCCAGAAGCTTGCCAAGCGAAGCTCGTCGGAACTCGCCAAGTGGATCGTCGCAAAGTCCAGGAGTATGCCGGATGTCCGCAGAAGGATCACCGAGGGTTATCGGTTGATCGACGGAAGTTGGCCGGAAACTCGCCGGAAGAAGCGATTGACGCATCGGAGCAAAGCTGCAGAAGTTGTCTTAGAGTTAATCGTAGTTAGCATGATGATTAAGCATGAAAATGGGAGGTGATCCCATTAGCTTAATCTTGGGGCAATTGGGCCCCTGAAAAGATTCGAATTGGGCCGAATGGAGTGAACCATTCGGACCCTGATTGCACCAGGAGGTGCAACCGCCCCAGCCAGGAGGTGCAACCGCCTGGGCTGTGGGGTTGGGAGGTGCAACCGCCCCAGCCAGGAGGTGCAACCGCCTGGGCTGTGAGGCTGGGAGGTGCAACCGCTCCAGCCGAGAGGTGCAACCGCCCAGAGCTCAGTCTTCGAGCCAGACTGGGCGGTGCAACCTCCTCTGCCAAGAGGTAGCACCGCCAGAGCTCAAGTTTCGAGCTCTGCCAGGCGATGCAACCACCGAGCTCAGTCTTCGAGCTCTGGCAGAGAGGTGCATCAGCCTGAGCTCAGTTTGGAGCTCTGCCAGGTGATGCAACCACCAAGCTCAGTTTCGAGCTCTGCCAGGTGATGCAACCACCAAGCTCAGTCTTCGAGCTCTGCCAGGTGATGCGACCATCGAGCTCAGTCTTCGAGCTCTGGCAGAGAAAGGCAATCGCCTGAGCTCAGTCTTCGAGCTCTGCCAGGCGGTGCCACCTCTCCAGTCAAGAGGTGCAACCGCCTGATCCCAGAATTCTGGGATTTGATCGATTTGATCGTTTTGAGCTCGAAGTTTGAATTGGGTTGGGGCCTATAAATACCCCACCCATTCAGCACTGAAAAGATATAGATCCACACCGAATTCTTGATCTTTTCAGTGATTCTAAGAGCTCAAATTTGTGTAAAGTCCTAAAGTTCTCCTCCTTCTGTTCTTCAAGTTTTGAGTTGTAAAGAGAGGAGAGAAAGGATCTGTAAAGGTTGTCTCCTGAGCCTGTCAAAAGGAGAGAAACTGTAAAAGGGCAGTTAGCCTTCGCCCATTGAAGGAAGGCACCTAGTGGACGTCGGCAACCTCGTCGGTGGAGGAAGCCAAAAGTGGAGTAGGTCAAGGCTGACCGAACCACTCTAAATCTCTGGTTTGCGTTTATTTTCGAGCACTTTATCATTACTGCAAACCTCCCTCATTACTACTGCTCTCTGCGCTTTCACGAACAAGTTCTAAGTGCTGTTCTTCCGAATCTGCATTCAGACGTAAATTCGTATTTTCATACGTTACTGTTTACGTTTACGTTTGATTCTGCAGAACTGTCTTCCGTACTTTTACGAACGAGCTTCTTTACAGTTTATACTTACATTTTGATCTTATTGATAACTGGAAACTTTCCTCTACGATTTTACGAACGAGTTTCAGCATTTAGACGTAAAACTGCATTCAGACGTAAATCGGCTTTCCTTGCTCAATCATCAGATCTCAGTTCACGTTTACGTCTTGATTCCAACTACATACTGCCTTCTGCGAGTATACAAACAAGTTTCAAAGTTTAGACGTAAATCTGCGCTTAGACGCAAAACTACGCTTAAACGCAATCTGCGCTTAGACGCAAACTGCACTTAGATACAAACTGAGAATTTGCTTCTGCATCATAACAGTTTTTGAACGAACGCAGCTGTTTGTTTTTAATCGCTGTAAGATTTCCGCTGCACTAATTCACCCCCCCCCTCTTAGTGCTCTCGATCCTAACAATTGGTATCAGAGCAAGGTTAACTCTCTAGAGGATTAAAACCCAAGAGAGATGGCATACGCCGGAAACCAAGAGGGGCATTCGATTACACGTCCACCCATGTTCAGTGGAACGGACTACACTTACTGGAAGACCCGAATGAGGATCTTTCTTATTTCTATGGATTTTGAACTATGGAACCTTGTTGAAAATGGATTTTCAAAATCTTCTCTTCCAATGATCGATTGGAACGATTTGGAGAAGAAGGCTTTCGCTCTTAATGCAAAGGCTATGAATGCCTTATTTTGCGCACTTGATAAAAACGAGTTTAATCGTGTTTCAACTTGCGAAACTGCTTTTGATATTTGGCACACACTTGAAGTGACCCACGAGGGCACAAGTAGAGTGAAAGAGTCAAAAATCAATCTGTTGCTGCATTCTTTTGAACTTTTCCGAATGAAACCGAGCGAAACCATTGGCGACATGTTTACCCGTTTCATGGATGTCGTCAACGGTCTAAAAGGACTCGGAAAGAACTTTTCGGATTTTGAGCTTGTTAATAAGATACTAAGATCCCTTCCTAAGAGTTGGGATCCTAAAGTCACTGCCATTCAAGAGGCAAAGGATCTGCGCAACTTCCCTCTTGAAGAACTAATCGGGTCATTAATGACCTACGAAATGACTTGCAAAGCTCATGAAGAGCAAGAAGACATCCTTCCAAAGAACAGGAAGGATATGGCACTTAAAACTTCTGAATGCCACTTGAGAGAAAACTCAAGTGATGAGGACTGTGATGATGACCTAGCACTTTTGACAAGAAAATTTAAGAAATTCTTCAAAAGAAACAAGTTTAAAAACGATGTGAAAAATAAACTTGAACCCAAGAAGGACCAAGTGATCTGCTACGAATGTAAAAAGCCGGGACACTACAAGAGTGATTGTCCCCAAGTCAAGAAAAGAACAACAAAGAAGAAGGCGCTCCAAGCAACATGGGATGATTCGAGCGCATCTGAGGAAGAGGAGTCCAACACCGAGCAAGTTGCTCATTACGCCTTTATGGCCATCGAAGAGGAGGTAACGGATTTATTAGATGCTGATTTATCTTTCGATGAATTATCAAATGCCTTCCATGATTTATTTGATGAATGCAAAGTTATAAATAGAAAATACAAGTTGCTAAAAAAGGTACATGATAACCTTACTTGTGAGTTTGATAAGTTAAAAATCGAACATCATGATAGTTTAAATTCATGTATCAAATGTCATGATTTAGAAACTATACAAAAAGAAAACTTGCTGCTTAAGGACACCTTGAAGAAATTCGAGGTTGGTAGCAAGTCATTAAACATGATTCTTACAAACAAGGGTCATGCTCCCAAAAGAAGTGGGATTGGATTTGTGAGGAGTCCTCACCGAAATCCAACTACCTTTGTAAAAGGCCCTATCTTACATGTTCAACACCAAACCAAGTGCAACTTTTGTTGCAGATCTGGACACAAGACACATTGTTGTCCATTCAAGAAAATAAGTCCAAACAAATTAATTTGGGTTCCTAAAGGAACCATGATAAACTCTATGCAGCATGATAGAAAATGTAGATCCATTTATGAGGCACCCAAAAGCAAATGGGTACCTAAACATCATCCTTTCTTGTAGAAAACTAAACAATCGCAAGCTAGGAGCAAGAAATGGTATCTTGATAGTGGATGCTCAAGGCATATGACCGGAGATCCATCTCAATTCTCTAAGCTCACTAGCATAGACGAAGGATATGTCACCTTCGGAGACAACAACAAGGGTAAAATCATTGGCAAAGGAACCATAGGTAACAAATCCAACCTCTCTATTGAAAATGTTTTACTAGTTGATGGTTTAAAACATAACCTCTTGAGCATTAGTCAATTATGTGATAAAGGATATATTATAAGATTTGAATCTAATGCTTGCATCATTGAAAAACCACACAAAAATATATCTATGATTGCATTAAAACAAAACAACGTATACACTATTGACATCAATGACTTATGTGATGAAATGTGCTTTGCCGTTATGAAAGAGGATGCTTGGCTATGGCATAGAAGATTAGGTCATGCAAGCATGAAACTAATCACTCAAGTATCATCTAGAGAACTTGTAAGAGGGATTCCTCATATCAAATTCATCAAAGATAATGTATGTGATGCTTGCCAATTAGGTAAGCAAATTAAGGGTAGCTTCAAAACTAAGAATCAAATAAGTACCTCTAGGCCCTTACAACTGATCCATATGGACTTGTTCGGACCAATCTCTATATCGAGTCTAGGAGGTAGCAAATACGCCTTTGTCATTATTGATGACTATAGCAGATATACATGGACCTACTTTTTAAAACAGAAAAATGAATGCTTTAGACATTTTACCAAGTTTTGTAAACTTGTTCAAAATGAGAAGGGATCTATGATTTCGTCAATTAGAAGTGATCATGGTGGAGAATTTCAAAACCATGACTTCCAAGAATTCTGTGAACTCAACGGATACAACCATAATTTTTCTACTCCAAGAAATCCTCAACAAAATGGGGTAGTAGAAAGAAAAAATTGAAATTTACAAGAAATGGCAAGAACCATGTTGAATGAACATAACCTACCCAAATATTTTTGGGCCGAAGCTGTAAACACTGCATGCTATATTTTAAATAGAATCCTAGTAAGACCCTTGCTCACCAAAACTCCTTATGAGTTATGGAATAACAAAAAACCCAATGTTTCATATTTTAAAGTCTTTGGGTGTAAGTGTTTTATCTTGAATGAAAAGGATAACTTAGGAAAATTCGATGCTAAATCTGATGAAGGAATCTTTCTTGGTTATTCTTCAGTTTCTAAAGCTTTTCGCATCTTCAATAAAAGAACCTTAATTATTGAAGAATCCATCCATGTTGTTTTCAATGAGATTTCAGAAATTAAGAAAAATGATCTTGATGATGATGTTAATTTTGATTCCTTGAATTTGAACGAAACCCCGTCTCCAACTAGCAACTTGGATGCATCTACTTCCAAAACATCCTTACCCAAGGATTGGAAATATGTAGAAGCTCATCCTAAGGAGCTAATCCTAGGAGACACATCAAAGGGGGTTCAAACACGATCTTCTTTTAAAAACTTTTGTGCCAACGCCGCCTTTCTCTCCCAAATTGAACCCAAATGTGTTGATGAAGCCATGAAAGATGATTCATGGATTATCGCAATGCAAGATGAATTAAATCAATTTGAGAGAAATGAGGTATGGACGCTTGTTCCTAGGCCAAATGACCATTTAGTTATTGATACTAAATGGGTCTTTAGAAACAAGCAAGATGAAAATGGTATCGTGGTTAGAAACAAGGCTAGATTAGTGGCCAAAGGTTTCAACCAAGAAGAAGGTATCGATTACGAAGAAACCTTCGCACCTGTGGCTCGATTAGAAGCCATAAGGATGCTCCTTGCCTACGCTAGTTGTAATAATTTTAAGTTATTTCAAATGGATGTTAAAAGCGCTTTTCTAAATGGTTTCATTTCCGAAGAAGTTTATGTTGAACAACCTCCTGGATTTGAAAATAATGGCCACCCTAATCATGTGTTTAGATTAACTAAAGCTCTCTATGGTTTAAAACAAGCCCCAAGGGCTTGGTATGAGAGACTTAGTACTTTTCTCATTGAAAATAATTTCATAAAAGGCAAGGTTGATACTACATTATTTATCAAGAACTTTGAAAATAATTTTCTCATTGTTCAAATTTATGTTGATGATATCATCTTTGGCTCTACAAATGAATCTCTTTGTGAATCTTTTGCTAAAACTATGAGTCTTGAATTCGAAATGAGCCTAATGGGAGAATTAACATTCTTCTTAGGTTTACAAATCAAACAACTAAGCAATGGCATCTTTATTAGCCAAACTAAATATGCCATGAATTTATTAAAAAGGTTCAACATGAACAACTCAAAGGCCAGTAACACTCCTATGAGCACCTCCACTAAATTAGAAATTGATGAAAGTGGAGAAAGCTTTGATAAAAAAACTTATAGGGGTATGATAGGAAGTTTACTGTACCTCACTGCAACCAGACCAGACATCATGTTCAGTGTAGGACTTTGTGCTAGATTTCAATCAAACCCTAAGATGTCTCATCTCAAAGCAGTTAAAAGAATATTTAGATATCTTAATGGTACCACAAATCTAGGATTATGGTACCCAAAATCAGAAAATTTTGAGTTAATTGCTTATGCTGATGCTGACTTTGCTGGGTGTAGATTAGATAGAAAAAGCACATCAGGATCATGTCAATTTTTAGGACATGCCCTTGTTTCCTGGTCATCAAAGAAACAAAACTCAGTTGCACTATCAACAACCGAAGCTGAATATATTGCAGCAAGTGCATGCTGTGCACAAGTTGTATGGATGAAAAATACCTTAGAAGATTATAAAGTTCATCTCAAAAATATTCCAATTAAATGTGATAACACAAGTGCGATATGCTTAACCAAGAATCCTATACAACACTCAAGAACAAAACATATTGATATTAGACATCACTTTATACGAGATCATGTCACTAATCATGATGTAACCATAGAGTTTATTGATACCAAACATCAACTGGCTGATATCTTCACAAAACCCCTATGTGAAGAACAATTTGATTACATAAGAAGAGAATTAGGAATGTTGATGTGTCCGAATACTTAAACTAGTTAAAATTATCCTTCGGATGTTATTACTATTACATGCCTTGACAACGCTTGATCAAATAACATATTATGTGACAAATATTTTTAACCAAATGCATGTAAGAAGTTCATTTTTCGGTGGGATGTTCCTGTACACCTTGAAAACTCTTTGAAAAATGACTTTCCTCCGTCAAGCAACAAACAATAAAGAGTTATATGTGTCATGACTTCCATTATATGCTTGATAATGCTATCATGCTTTTTGTTGATGACAAAGGGGGAGAAACATATGAATTGATAAACACTATGTCATAGCTGAACTGCCATAATCATGTCTATGTAATTGCAAATACTTGAGTGATGCTATAAACAATGTTATGCCATCCTTGCATCACCAAAAGATATGTGAACATGTGCTATAGTTTGCATCATATCTTGATTTAATATTCTATATTGTGAAGATAATGCAAACTTGCTAGGAAATCTCAAATGTGTGCATCATGTAAAAAGTCCTTCGCAGCATTAAATTATTACATGATGAATAGTTACAAACACTATCATACAAACCTGATGATGTATGTCATGCCTTGACATCATTCTTGAAGAGATACATCATGATGGGTATCATGATGAGAGCATTGATAAGGTTAACTTATCAATACGTCACTTGAATTCTTAGGTCTTGAATTCAAGGTTGACTTATCTCAACTATGGCATATAGATAGGGGGAGTTGAGGACAACTCCTTTATCAATTGATTGTCATCATCAAAAAGGGGGAGATTGTTGAATCTCGGATTTTGATGATGAAGTCAATTGTCATTTGTTATCTAATCTATGTGTTGAGATAAGTGTGCAGGATTAACTACGATGAGAGTAAGACAAGCAGCAGGTATTGCGCCGGAGTCAAGATCATGATCACGTTGGGAGTTCGAGAGTTCGACGGAAGTTCGGACGGTCGTCGGAGGTTCAGCGAGAACAGATCCGAGTAGTCCAGAAGCTTGCCAAGCGAAGCTCGTCGGAACTCGCCAAGTGGATCGTCGCAAAGTCCAGGAGTATGCCGGATGTCCGCAGAAGGATCACCGAGGGTTATCGGTTGATCGACGGAAGTTGGCCGGAAACTCGCCGGAAGAAGCGATTGACGCATCGGAGCAAAGCTGCAGAAGTTGTCTTAGAGTTAATCGTAGTTAGCATGATGATTAAGCATGAAAATGGGAGGTGATCCCATTAGCTTAATCTTGGGGCAATTGGGCCCCTGAAAAGATTCGAATTGGGCCGAATGGAGTGAACCATTCGGACCCTGATTGCACCAGGAGGTGCAACCGCCCCAGCCAGGAGGTGCAACCGCCTGGGCTGTGGGGTTGGGAGGTGCAACCGCCCCAGCCAGGAGGTGCAACCGCCTGGGCTGTGAGGCTGGGAGGTGCAACCGCTCCAGCCGAGAGGTGCAACCGCCCAGAGCTCAGTCTTCGAGCCAGACTGGGCGGTGCAACCTCCTCTGCCAAGAGGTAGCACCGCCAGAGCTCAAGTTTCGAGCTCTGCCAGGCGATGCAACCACCGAGCTCAGTCTTCGAGCTCTGGCAGAGAGGTGCATCAGCCTGAGCTCAGTTTGGAGCTCTGCCAGGTGATGCAACCACCAAGCTCAGTTTCGAGCTCTGCCAGGTGATGCAACCACCAAGCTCAGTCTTCGAGCTCTGCCAGGTGATGCGACCATCGAGCTCAGTCTTCGAGCTCTGGCAGAGAAAGGCAATCGCCTGAGCTCAGTCTTCGAGCTCTGCCAGGCGGTGCCACCTCTCCAGTCAAGAGGTGCAACCGCCTGATCCCAGAATTCTGGGATTTGATCGATTTGATCGTTTTGAGCTCGAAGTTTGAATTGGGTTGGGGCCTATAAATACCCCACCCATTCAGCACTGAAAAGATATAGATCCACACCGAATTCTTGATCTTTTCAGTGATTCTAAGAGCTCAAATTTGTGTAAAGTCCTAAAGTTCTCCTCCTTCTGTTCTTCAAGTTTTGAGTTGTAAAGAGAGGAGAGAAAGGATCTGTAAAGGTTGTCTCCTGAGCCTGTCAAAAGGAGAGAAACTGTAAAAGGGCAGTTAGCCTTCGCCCATTGAAGGAAGGCACCTAGTGGACGTCGGCAACCTCGTCGGTGGAGGAAGCCAAAAGTGGAGTAGGTCAAGGCTGACCGAACCACTCTAAATCTCTGGTTTGCGTTTATTTTCGAGCACTTTATCATTACTGCAAACCTCCCTCATTACTACTGCTCTCTGCGCTTTCACGAACAAGTTCTAAGTGCTGTTCTTCCGAATCTGCATTCAGACGTAAATTCGTATTTTCATACGTTACTGTTTACGTTTACGTTTGATTCTGCAGAACTGTCTTCCGTACTTTTACGAACGAGCTTCTTTACAGTTTATACTTACATTTTGATCTTATTGATAACTGGAAACTTTCCTCTACGATTTTACGAACGAGTTTCAGCATTTAGACGTAAAACTGCATTCAGACGTAAATCGGCTTTCCTTGCTCAATCATCAGATCTCAGTTCACGTTTACGTCTTGATTCCAACTACATACTGCCTTCTGCGAGTATACAAACAAGTTTCAAAGTTTAGACGTAAATCTGCGCTTAGACGCAAAACTACGCTTAAACGCAATCTGCGCTTAGACGCAAACTGCACTTAGATACAAACTGAGAATTTGCTTCTGCATCATAACAGTTTTTGAACGAACGCAGCTGTTTGTTTTTAATCGCTGTAAGATTTCCGCTGCACTAATTCACCCCCCCCCTCTTAGTGCTCTCGATCCTAACAACACTCTCCCCTCAGAATAAAATTTAGTCCTCTAAATTTGTCATATCTCTTTCGGCGAAAAGATGAGGATAAACCAGATTTGTTGTCAAGGAATCCCCAACAATAGTAGTTACGTGTAGCAAATAATCTAGTGGTTTAGGTTGAATGCCCAAGTGACAAGCAAAATATTGTGAAACAAAAGACAAGTTGGAGCCAGGATCAAACAAAACTTTTGCATTTCTATTAGAAACATGTAGAATACCTTCAACCACTGATTTAGAGGCTCTGGAATCTTGTTCTGTGATAGCATATACTCTAGCATGGGTTGTAGGCTTAGGGAGTAGTGGCTCTTTCTTCTTGTTTAGTGGGCAGTCTCTGACTTTATGATCTAACTTTCCACAGGCAAAACAGGCTCCAGTTACCCAAAAACACTCACTTGTTTCATGATTACGTCCACATTTTGTACACGATAGAGTTCTTTGCGATGGAGTTCCTTTCTCAAATCTAGGTACCTTTACCTTCTCGTTACTTCTTTCTGCTTCATTTCCTCTCTTACTTTTACCAACAAACTTATCCTTGCTATTCTTGTCCCTGATTTCTTGGATCTCCGCCAAGTCTTTTTCAAGTATGAAAGCTCTTTCTACTACATCAGTGTATACTTGGAGTTTCAAAGTTGATATCCGGCTTCTTATTGCCGGCCTTAATCCTCTTTCAAGTCTTCTTGCTTTCCTATATTCATCATCAATCATATGTGTGGCAAATCTAGAGAGCTCGGTGAATTTAGACTCATATTTGGCTACTGTCAAATTTCCCTGGATGAGATTCAGGAACTCCAATTCTTTTTGCTCTCTGATACAATCCGGAAAATATTTATCATTGAACTTTTCTGTAAATACCTTCCAAGTGATTGGCTCTTGTCGAGCTTCAGAAATCCTCTTCATGGTTCGCCACCAGTGCTCAGCCTCTCCTTCTAGCATGAAGGTAGCAAGAGAAACCTTCTTATCATCTGGGCAATTTAAAACATCAAATATTTTCTCCATCCGCATCATCCATTGTTTTGCTACCATTGGATCAGGCTCACCACTAAAACTGGGAGGACTAAGCTTCTTAAACTGTTCAATTCCCAACCCAGTCTAGTTTGAATTCCCAACTTCATCATTTCTTCCTTATCGGACTTGTTGTTGCATTACTTGTGTCATCGACAGTTTTCATAATTCTACTCAATTGATCAGAAGTAGATGCAACAGGAGTACCAGATGACCTCGTCATCCTTGCTTCCTAAAAATAACAAAAGAAAACTTTTGATCAATCTCTAAATAGAAATCACTAAACCTCAAAATTTATTACACATCTAGCATATCAAAATTCTTAGAAATCCTCAAATCATGCTCTGATACCACTCTGTCACGCCCCCCCCTGAATTATCACATTCAGGAAGTGTGACCCTGTCTAAAAATCAATAATATTATAATTCATCAATAAATTCAATCCAGGATCCAATCTAACAATTTGAGGATACTAAGAATCATTTAAAAATCTCTATTCACAATTCATAAACCTGTACATTACATAATCATAATCCACTTCACTCAGAGATTTACAAAATCCAAAGACAACTCAACTAAACATCAACCACACCACAAATCCATAATCATAGAAGTATATACAATCACAAAAAGATAATTATTTACCATGAGTTCTTATCCTTACACATATTAAACTTATCATTCCATACACATGAGCGGTCCTTTGACATTTTACAACACATAAGTATCAATAGATCCTTAACATTACATCAGAAGTAAAGTTTACTATACAACAAAAACCATCATCCAACAAAGATTAGCTCAAAAATCTTCTAGCCTTTCATTGCTTTAACCCAATTTTAGCTTTTCAGTGCGTGACAAGCTACCCTGAAAAATTTATATAGCAACGGGGTGAGCATAAAGAGCTCAGCAAGCGTCTAACATATCCATGGCGATAGGAGAAGTTCAAGCAAGCTTAGTATCAAGATACAAAAGTAGAAATACAAGTCTTCATTTGAAGTCATCTCATTTGATATAAAATCACAAAGGTTTACCTCGTTCAAAAACAGGCATTAGACATAACAATAGGAGAAAGGAAATTGGAGCATATCATTGGCATAAGGAGCATATCGATGACATATGGTAATTTCAAGGCATAACTGCTAGTCATAGGTGCCCAGCAAGCCAATCACGTGAGTGATGGCACGTGTGACTTGATACAGAATCTTTTTGCTTATTATATTTTGGCGTATATCACTTTATAACTATTGCATAAATGCATATATATTGTGATGTCCTTGGATTTGTGCAATGGGAATCGGATCATGATGAGATCACGATAATGAGATCGATTCACCTTTAAACACATATCCTAAATAATCCCGGTCATAGGTTACTCGAGAGGGACATCGTGATAACCGGATAGACTGGTGTGCTGTATACCCGTCCATATGATGGATGCAGCTGGTCTCATAGCTGCTCGTGTAGGGACACTAGGGATACAGTACAGGTGCTCATTGGAGAATGAGTTCACTGATTGATCCGCTTACGGAATGCTGGATGGTTGATGATGCCTTATTGTCAGACAACGATTCCGTAGTCCTAGTGGTGTATCTGGTTCTTAGACTTGAGACACCAAGGATGTCCTGTATGAGTGCTCCACTCTTTGATACCAGACTTATAGGTTTGGCTGTTCCCAGATCTAGTACAGCTGGTCATTGGGAGTGGTAGTCGACCTTACGAGGGCTATTGAGTGTCGATAGAGGATCATCCACTCTCGGTATCATGAGAGGAATATCCCATGTGATCTTGCTCAGACAAATCCCTGGCCAGGGTCATTCGGGTTGAGAGAGAAAGAGTTCTCCGGGAGAATCCGATTAGAGCGAGACTCGAGTAGAAACCGTATGGGTCTGACAGCACCATGCTCGATATACGGTCTCTGGGATATTAGATGGATGAGGGACTATAGGTACATGGTAACTGAGGACAGACAGGTCCAATGGATTGGATTCCCCTGTATCGTCTGGGGACTACGGCGTAGTGGCCTAGTACTTCCGTAGTCGATGAGTCGAGTGAATTATTACAGAGATAATAATTCACTCAGTCAGAAGGAGTTCTGACAGGTATGACTCACGGCCAGCTCGATATTGGGCCTAGAGGGTCACACACATATGGTAGGCATTGCGATGAGTAGAGGTTCGGATATGAGATATCCGACGGAGCCCTGTCTTATTGGATGCAGATCCAATACCCACTAGGGAAAGGACCCATTAGGGTTTTGACACGGGATCTCTATAAATAGGAGGGATTCACAGCCTCATAGGCTAGAGTCTTTGCTTGCCCTTCCTATTCTCCTCTCCCTCTCCACCTCAGAGTAGGCCTGGAGTTTTGAGGAGCGTCGTCGCAACCCTGCTGTGTGGATCACCGCTAGAGAGGAGGACGCTTGACCTCCTTCACCCTCTCCTAAGGATCTGCAAGGAAACAGGGATATACGATCTCCCTAGGTAACACAATCTCTAAACGCAGTTTTGTGTTTTTGCGGATTTTGCGCACCAATCTTCGCACGACGATGAACATCCTTTTGGGAATCGGGGATTTTTGTTTTCTTGTTCTTCCGCTGCGCATATGATGTCGCCCCCCCCTATGATTTCCCAACAGTGGTATCAGAGCCAGGTTGTTCGTGCGAATGATTGGTTTTGAACTGCGTGTATTGTGTTTAGGAAGAATATTGACGTCAAAATCGTTGACGCAAAAGCGAGGAAGGGCAGCAACAGTTGCTGCCCTCGATCTGCATGCCTGCAGCCACCTGCAGCGGCAGCCGCAGTCGCAGCCAGGCAGCACACCGCCGGCGCATGCGCAAGCGCTGTGCCTGCAGCAGCCGGCCGGCGGCCTGCTTGCAGCAGGCTTGCGGCCGGCGGGGCTGGCAGCGCGGGCTGAGGCACCGCAGGGCAGAGCCGCGGGCAGAGGCGCCGCGGGGCAGCAGCGCGGGCTGAGGCACCGCAGGGCAGCGGCGCCTGTGGCCGCTGCTCCCACGGGCAAAAACCCCGCAGGGGCGGCCGCCAGCGAGGCAGCACCGCCTGCGGGCGCTGCGTCGCCGGCAGAACTGCCCGCGGAGGCGGCGACGCCCGTAGGCGAGGGCAACGCCCCGCCCCTCGCCGCACAGGCCGCCGCCGGCAGGGTGGCGGCGGCGGCAGCAGCGAAAAGGGGAAAGGGCATTAGGGTTTTCTGAGAAAAAGATAGTTTTGCCCCTCGGAATTTGAGAAATTCCAGTTTCTGTCTTTTGTCCAAATTACGAAAATACCCTTAGGAATTGAGAAATTCCCTATATATCCCTGATTTCAGAAAATATTAATTAATTAAAAGGTTTAGTTGATTATTATTTTTATTATTATCTAGTAGTCCTACATGATAATGATAATTTATACATGTGATGTATGATGTGTGGACGGATGATCATGGACCGTGTGATGTGTGTACTTGTGATTATTATTATTGAGGTCTGCGAACCTCCATTATATTTCTCGTTTATTGTCGGGCCTGCGTGCCTATGATTAAGTTGTAATCACATGAGGAGGCGCAGCGGGAGCGTGGATGCCATAGCGGGACCCACGAGACGGACGATCGTGATGCATGGAGATGCATCAAGATGTCGACGAAACCGACGAGGACGAGATGGACGATCACAGGGCATGGAGATGCACCGTTGCACACATAGATCTTGATGTGAGTGATTAGGCCTACTGGCTCGGGCCTAATCATATTAGGTTGTGGTCCATGATCATCTGATGTGATTGCTTATACACATACTAGATAAGTGTATATATTTGCATGCGATGTAGATATATATTAAATATGTATATGTGTGACATGTCATATTAGGAGACCAAATTATAGAAACATCTCTCGATAATATTAAGTCGGTAAACGTGAGGCAATTAGATTGACCCACGTGGCCTTCCATCGTTATGAGTAGGAACCGAATCCCGGTGTAGGTTGAGTTGGTCGAGTCCCTCGAGACTCACCTATATCGCGATTCGCTATCTTGCTTACGACATAGAGATGTCACCGGTGACCTGAGGACATGGTATGCTTGGTCGAGTCCCTCGAGGGTATATCATCAAATCAGACTCATCTTGTAACGAAGGTGTTAACTTAACCGAGCATCATGGTTGGTCGAGTCCCTCGAGGCCATGGTGATTCGGAGGCCGAACAGGACGGGAATCACAAGGAGTTATGATCGGCAAGAGTTGCCTACCTTTTAGGCTTAGTGTGATTGGTCGAGTCCCTCGAGGTTACACTAAGACGCTGATTGGATCCTGATCCCCACTAGAAGTTTGCCGGAGACTTCCGTTTCACGTGTTGAGGGTGTCGCGTGACTCGTTAGTAAAATAGTGGGAGCATATTAAGATAGAAGTCCATATCTTGATAGTTTATTTCTTGCAAAATCTGCATGTTATTCATTTTTTGCTACATCTTTATTTTCAGAAAATGTCGCTTTCAAATCCCTTACGTGGCATACTTGATGTCAACCGCCTCACTGGTCCAAATTATACGGATTGGCTCCGTAACTTGAGAATTGTTCTCACAGCGGAGAAAATCGTGTACGTCCTTGATACAGTGATGCCTACGCCCGAAGAAGGGGCAAGCGAGGATGAGATCGCTCGCTACGTGAAGTACATTGATGACTCCACTCTTGCTCAGTGCTATATGTTGGGCTCTATGACTCCAGAGTTACAGAGACAACATGAAAAGATGGATGCAAGATCCATTCTCCTACATGTCCGTAAATTGTTTGAGGAACAGGGAAGGACTCAACGATATGAGATATCCAAGAGCCTTTTCCGCGCTAGGATGACTGAGGGGACATCGGTTCAGAACCATGTCCTAAAGATGATTGAGTGGATAGAGAAACTCACAGGTCTAGGAATGGTCCTAGAGGATAACTTGTGTGTGGACATTGTGCTTCAGTCCCTACCAGATTCCTTTTCACAGTTCATAATGAATTTTAATATGAACAAGCTTGAAGTGACTCTCCCAGAGCTCCTCAATATGTTGAGGGAGGCAGAGAGTACTATTAAGAAAGAGAAGCCAGTTCTCTACACTGGTGAGACCAGAAAGAAAAGGAAAGCAGAAAGGTCCCTTAAGAAGGGAAAGGGCAAGGGCAAACAAGGTAAAGCAAAGGTTGCTAAGAAAGACCCAACAAAAGACAAAGGCTAGTGCTTCCACTGTGGTAAAGATGGGCACTGGAAGAGAAACTGCAAAGAGTACCTTGCAGAAAGGGCGAAACAAAAGCTTGATGAAGCTTCAGGTACATTCATGATCAGTCTCCATTTGTCAGACTCTTATGATAACACATGGGTATTAGATACCGGTAGTGCTTATCATATATGCAATTCGTTGCAGGTTCTGGCAAGGCCTAGGAGACTAGAGAGAGGCGAGATGGACCTCAAGATGGGTAATGGAGCAAAAGTTGCTGTATTAGCTGTTGGCGAGGTCGCCCTACATCTGCCTAGTGGAGCTTTTATTGCATTAGATGCATGTTATTTTGTTCCTTCTATTATCAAAAACATTATCTCCATTTCATGTTTAACGGTTAGTGGATATAAATTTGTTTTTGAGAACAATAGTTGTTCAATATTATTAGATGATAAGATCATCACGAAAGGAACATTGCATAATGGTTTATTTATGTTAGACACCACTCCACATATCATGAATGTAAATGTGTCTAAGAGGAAACGAGATGAGGTGAACAATGCATACCTGTGGCATTGTAGGCTAGGTCACATCCATGGAAGAAGGATTCAAAAGTTGCTAAATGATGGATATCTAGATCCATTCGACTATGTGTCATAGGCAACTTGTGAGCCTTGCATTCGTGGAAAACTGACCAACTCTCCATTTAGTGGAACTGGAGAGAGAGCCACTGAGTTGTTGGAACTCATACATAGTGATGTATGTGGACCCATGTCAACTCATGCCATTGGAGGTTACTCCTACTTCATTACATTTACTGATGATTTCTCAAGGTATGGATATGTGTACTTAATGAAGTACAAGTCCGAGGCCTTTGAGAAATTCAGAGAGTATAAGAATGAGGTGGAGAACCAGACTGGAAAGAGTATCAAAACTCTTCGATCAGATCGAGGAGGTGAGTACTTAAGTACAGAGTTTACTCACTTCCTCAAGGACCATGGGATATTATCCCAATGGACACCTCCTTATACACCTCAGCTCAATGGTGTCTCTGAAAGGAGAAATCGTACATTATTAGATATGGTACGGTCCATGATGAGTTTCGCTGACCTACCCATCTCATTCTGGGGATATGCCCTAGAAACCGCAGCTTACCTTCTGAACAGAGTTCCAACTAAGTCGGTAGTGTCTACACCATATGAGATATGGAAAGGGAAGAAGCCTGATCTTAAGGTTGTTAAGATTTGGGGCTGTTCTGCCCATGTTAAAAGACACAACCCCGATAAGTTAGAATCAAGGACAGAGCGATGCAAATTTGTGGGATACCCCAAGGAAACTTGTGGGTATTATTTCTATCATCTCGAGGACCAAAAGGTCTTTGTAGCTAAGAGAGCAGTGTTCCTTGAGAAGGAACACATTCTTGGCGGAGACAGTGGGAGAATGATAGAGTTGAGCGAAGTTAGGGAACCAAGCTCAAGCACCACTCTACAGCCCGAGTCTGTTCAGGTACCTAATACACAAGTATCAACTTTACGCAGGTCTGATAGAGTATCCCATCCTCCTGAGAGATATGTGGGACATATTAGAGCAGAGGATGTAGAGGATATTGATCCTCAGACCTACGAGGAGGCTATTATGAGTATAGACTCCGGGAAGTGGAAAGAAGCCATGAATTCTGAGATGGATTCTATGTACTCCAATAAGGTTTGGAACCTAGTTGATGCACCCGAAGGTATTGTACCCATCGGTTGCAAGTGGATCTTTAAGAAAAAGATCGGAGTAGATGGAAAGGTAGAGACCTATAAAGCAAGGCTAGTGGCTAAGGGGTATCGTCAAAGGCAAGGTGTTGACTACGACGAAACTTTCTCACCCGTAGCAATGCTAAAATCCATCAGAATTCTATTGGCTATTGCAGCACACTATGATTATGAGATCTGGCAGATGGATGTGAAAATCGCATTCCTCAACGGGAACCTGGAGGAGGAGGTGTATATGATGCAACCTGAGGGATTCGTGTCCAAGAACTGCCCAGATAAGGTGTGTAGGTTGCTTAGATCCTTTTATGGACTAAAGCAAGCTTCCCGAAGTTGGAACATAAGATTTGATGAGTCAATCAGATCTTATGACTTCGTTAAGAACGAAGATGAGCCTTGTGTGTACAGGAAGGTAAGTGGGAGCGCTATCACCTTTTTGGTGTCATATGTGGATGACATCCTCATCATTGGGAATGATGTAGGAATGCTATCCACAGTAAAGACATTGTTATCTAGACACTTCTCCATAAAGGACTTAGGGGAAGCATCCTATATCTTGGGGATTAGAATCTATAGAGATAGATCCAAGAGGATGCTTGGCTTGTCCCAGTCCAGGTACATAGAAACCATTGTTAAAAGGTTTGGCATGGAAAATTCCAAAGGGCAAACATGAATATGATACCTTATGCCTCAGCAATAGGGTCTATCATGTATGCCATGCTATGTACTAGGCCTGATATAGCGCATGCTCTGAGTGTCACGAGCAGGTATCAGGCGGATCCAGGCTTGGAGCACTGGAAAGCAGTAAAGTGTATCCTTAAGTACTTGAGAAGGACTAAGGATCTTTTACTAGTATATGGAGGTAATAGCCTTAAGGTTGAAGGCTTCACTGACTCAAGTTTTCAGTCTGATGTCGATGATAGCAAGTCGAATTCAGGGTATGTGTACACCTTGAATAGAGGAGCAGTGTGCTGGAAGAGTTCCAAGCAAGATACTACTGCTGACTCGACCACAGAGGCGGAGTATATTGCTGCATCGGATGCAGCAAAGGAGGGAGTCTGGATGAAGAAGTTCATCACAGATTTGGGAGTCGTGCCGAGTAACGAGGAGCCGACTTCCTTATATTGCGACAACTACGGGGCGATTACTCAAATAAGGGAACCCGGGTCTTATTAGAAGTGTTCTGAGGAGGTTCCAACTTATCAGAGAGATCGTAACCCGAGGAGATGTAGTAGTGGAAAGAGTTCCATCCGAAGATAACATTGCAGATCCACTGACAAAGCCGTTGTCTCAGATTGTCTTTGAGCGTCACAGGGGTCTGATGGGGATCAGACACATAGGTGATTGGCTTTAGGTCAAGTGGGAGATTGCTAGTCATAGGTGCCCAGCAAGCCAATCACGTGAGTGATGGCACGTGTGACTTGATACAGAATCTTTTTGCTTATTATATTTTGGCGTATATCACTTTATAACTATTGCATAAATGCATATATATTGTGATGTCCTTGGATTTGTGCAATGGGAATCGGATCATGATGAGATCACGATAATGAGATCGATTCACCTTTAAACACATATCCTAAATAATCCCGGTCATAGGTTACTCGAGAGGGACATCGTGATAACCGGATAGACTGGTGTGCTGTATACCCGTCCATATGATGGATGCAGCTGGTCTCATAGCTGCTCGTGTAGGGACACTAGGGATACAGTACAGGTGCTCATTGGAGAATGAGTTCACTGATTGATCCGCTTACGGAATGCTGGATGGTTGATGATGCCTTATTGTCAGACAACGATTCCGTAGTCCTAGTGGTGTATCTGGTTCTTAGACTTGAGACACCAAGGATGTCCTGTATGAGTGCTCCACTCTTTGATACCAGACTTATAGGTTTGGCTGTTCCCAGATCTAGTACAGCTGGTCATTGGGAGTGGTAGTCGACCTTACGAGGGCTATTGAGTGTCGATAGAGGATCATCCACTCTCGGTATCATGAGAGGAATATCCCATGTGATCTTGCTCAGACAAATCCCTGGCCAGGGTCATTCGGGTTGAGAGAGAAAGAGTTCTCCGGGAGAATCCGATTAGAGCGAGACTCGAGTAGAAACCGTATGGGTCTGACAGCACCATGCTCGATATACGGTCTCTGGGAAATTAGATGGATGAGGGACTATAGGTACATGGTAA
Source organism: Musa acuminata AAA Group (assembly GCF_036884655.1). Lineage (NCBI taxonomy): Eukaryota > Viridiplantae > Streptophyta > Magnoliopsida > Zingiberales > Musaceae > Musa > Musa acuminata. Next base: position 29,954,596 of record NC_088342.1, on the reverse strand, counting down.
CTGAGGACAGACAGGTCCAATGGATTGGATTCCCCTGTATCGTCTGGGGACTACGGCGTAGTGGCCTAGTACTTCCGTAGTCGATGAGTCGAGTGAATTATTACAGAGATAATAATTCACTCAGTCAGAAGGAGTTCTGACAGGTATGACTCACGGCCAGCTCGATATTGGGCCTAGAGGGTCACACACATATGGTAGGCATTGCGATGAGTAGAGGTTCGGATATGAGATATCCGACGGAGCCCTGTCTTATTGGATGCAGATCCAATACCCACTAGGGAAAGGACCCATTAGGGTTTTGACACGGGATCTCTATAAATAGGAGGGATTCACAGCCTCATAGGCTAGAGTCTTTGCTTGCCCTTCCTATTCTCCACTCCCTCTCCACCTCAGAGTAGGCCTGGAGTTTTGAGGAGCGTCGTCGCAACCCTGCTGTGTGGATCACCGCTAGAGAGGAGGACGCTTGACCTCCTTCACCCTCTCCTAAGGATCTGCAAGGAAACAGGGATATACGATCTCCCTAGGTAACACAATCTCTATACGCAGTTTTGTGTTTTTGCGGATTTTGCGCACCAATCTTCGCACGACGATGAACATCCTTTTGGGAATCGGGGATTTTTGTTTTCTTGTTCTTCCGCTGCGCATATGATGTCGCCCCCCCCAATGATTTCCCAACAATAACAAGGACGTAAAGAGCATTTTAGATATCAATGGCATATGAAAATATTCGGAACATATCAATGGTGAATGAAATGCTTCAGAACGTATCAATGGCATATGGAAATATTTCGGAAGCATAAGAAGCATTTTAGAATATATCAAAGAACAAATATGAAATAGAAGCTCAAACGTCGTACTCTAGCATACTGCATGTGAGGATTAACTCAGTGGTGGCTCCACGCCGTGATGAGTTCTCGACTCCATCCACGGGTAGCCCTTTCCTACTCGAGCCCTCTCACCCTGCCCAAGTGCTAGGTCGACTCTGAATTTTATATCAAACAGATAGAAGGTGAAGTGGGATCATAACATAATATGGTCCATCCATTTATGGATGACCACCAAGCATAAGTCTCCCACGTCTGGGAGCTCCATCCACCCACGTTTGAGTGAAGTCAATGGGGCCGGCAGAGCAATCGCGGGCTCTAAGCATAACTCCCTTTACCATTTCTGGCAAAGGTTCACAATATCCCACAAGACACCAGAGTACAAAAGGGTAGTATGAACAATAACATTGACACATATCAGAAGCACATGCGGAACAACGAAATGTACATATGCCTTTCGAGTCAATACGATACAAACAGAATCTTTCACAAATGTATTCAGATTTAAAAGGAAACAAAAGCAGGAGTATACAAGGATTTCAAGAAATCACATATGGCTCAATTGAAATAAGAAAGTTAGATGAATTCAATATCCAAAGAAATGAAACTGGAAGAGGCACATATCGAAAGCAAATGCGGAACAATGGGATGCATGTGCCGAATCATTACGTTGAAAACATGAACTTTAGATGATAGCTGCAAACAAATAAATAAAGGACAAAAGTATACAGGAATTTAAGGTAATAATGTAAAGCTTAACTGAAGAGTGTTTGCCGAAATCGATTTCCAAAGAGAAGAAACAAGGAGAGCCGAAATCGACCAAAGCTCGATTCTGGCAGAATTTGATAGGGACATTGTATGAACTATTTCGATAACCAATTATGCTCCAATTTATGCAAAATATGTGTCATTAGAAAGCTTTATCAATCTAATTTTAGGCAAATTAAGTTTGACAAGAATTGGAATTTACAACAGGGAGTTACAGATAATTTCATAGCCAAAGGTCTGAAAATATTTGCTCTGTTTTACTGAATCCATTGGGTCGATGAAAGCAGATGTTTTAGTTAGCAATTATACTCCGAAAATTTCAATTCAGGTATATAAAGAAAGCATTTTGAGTCTAGCTTCGAATAAATCATACTTTGTATGAATCTGATTTCACAGCAGAAAGTTATAAGTAGTTAAGCAACAAGAGGTCAGAAATTTCAGTCTCTATTTTGTAGAATCTGTAGGGTTAATTGAAACAGAAGTCTTAGTAGGCATTTAAACTCCAAATCATTCAATCTTAGTGTCAAAATAAAGATATTTGAGTCTACTTTCAAATGGAATAGGTTTTACCTAAATCAGAGTTTAGTGCTAAAAGTTAGATCGAAAACAATGTACAGAAGTCAGATTACCGAAAAATTTCAGATTCATGGCTTTGTATCAAAAGGAAAGAACGGTTTGGTACTAAGCTGAAATCTTTTGCATTATGAAGAATTAAAAGGAAAACAGAGATTTGGAATTCTGTAGGAAGAGATTAGAACACTTGCCTTAAACAAATTTGATTCCCAAATGGGGGGAGTTGATGCAAAACCTCAATCAAATCTTCTTCTTCAATTCCTCTTCTTCTTCTTCCTCCCTTCTCTTCTCTTCTTAAACTCACGTTGGATGCAGCCTCTGAAAGTTACATTTAGTTTCTCCTTTAATCTCTTACTTAATTACTTTTTGTTAACACAAGAGTTGCAAAGTTTCAAGGTGGCAAGCATGCATGAAAAGTGCTAGGTGTCATCCTTAGAGCAAACTTAGGTGGCACCATTAGGCTAGCTAGTGACACATGTCCACTAATTTTTATTTTATTTTATTTTTATTTACTCAATTCTGAATATTCTATAAATCATATCAAAATTTTAATATTTACTCTTAGGTCCTTAGCCATAAACTTTAATATAATATTATTTAATATAAAATAATTATTAAATAATCCTTATTTTTACAAACAAATATTTTACTAAATTTTCAAAAATGGGGGATGTTACAATCTTATCTAGCAAAACATGTTAGAACTATCTAAGAAAGACATGATGCTTCCATATGGTGGTATAATCACTAGAATACTGAAAGCCTATGATATTCCAATACCACTGGAAGAAGAAGTAATAAAAGTAGATAGGTTTAGCATAATAAACAAAAATCTACTTCATCGATTAAGATGTGTTTATAGAAATGGTAACTGGGTTAGAATGCCTAGAAGAACCGATCCCCCTCAACCTGAACCAGAACCGGAAACACCAATCTTTAGGGGTACTCAATCTCCTCCGATCTGTCCCTTTGAGGAAACACACTCATTTCAGTAAGCGTATACATCATCTGTCGAAGATATTGGGATTCGGATGGACCGATTGAACAAAGACAAGAACGGCTTGAACATCGACAAGATCAAATCCTATCTGAGTTGCAGCAAATTCATCGACAATTTGACTCTTTATTTAGGCATTTTAATTTTTCACCTCTTGAATGAGCTTATATGTGTATTGTAAACTCTTTATGTCACTCACTATGATCACAATGCCTTGTACTTTGATCCTTGATCTGGTTACCTGATGTATTTATTTGTGAGCAGAGTTACAAACATCACTCATTGTTTAATCTCATTACTCACTGTCGGATTTTACATCGAAACTAAATGTTTTTGAAAACCTTGTGTCTCGGTTTCTATGATAAATATGATTTGTGAAAATGATATACCAATGCAGTTGATGCGTCATTATATTGCCATAGTATTAAAAATCAACTAGCTGATATTTTTACAAAACCTCTAAGTGAAGAACAATTTGATTTCATAAGAAGAGAATTAGGAATGTTGATGTGTCAGAATATATAAACTAGTTAAAATTATCTTTCGGACTCTATTAAATGATCAAATCACTTGATTGCCATTACATGCCTAAATAACATGTTGGAAATTATGTGTTGAATACAAAAATTTCCATAACAATAAGCATGTTTTGTCTTCATAATTGTTTTTGAAAATCAATAACATAGTCTTGTCCGAATGAATGAAAGTGTTAATTTCATTTTCGATTTCGCTTAACAATTGGTATCCTAAAAATCGGATTTTCTCATACACTTATGAAAAATATTTTTTTGAAATGGATTTGATGAAATGATTCCTGCTTATAAATTCCATCTTGAAATATGAATGATAGTGTTTTTACTTGCAAAAATTTGTTTCACATACATATCTTGATACTTGTAAAAATGAAGCATGATTTAATCTCTCATTGGTTTTAACTTCACTCAAAGTAAACTCACAAATAGCTGGTATCACAAATAGCTGGTATTCAAGGCAATCTATGTATCATGCCTTCCCTTATATGCTTTGAAAATGAATGTAAAGGCATGAACAACTATCACGCTCAAAATTTGCTTATTGTTCTCCTGCTATCACAATTACCATGCTTTTTAATGATGACAAAGGGGGAGAAATATATGAGTATTAATGCCATGCTGCTTACATCACCAAGAAATATATAATGCCATGCTTGCATCACCAAGAGATATATGAATTGATGCTATGATTACTATAATTTGCATTATGCCTTAGTTGTATCATGTAATGATATCAAAATCTTACTTCACAGTTTTACATCTTGATATCTTACAATCTAATGAATTGCTACTATTGCCATCATTCAAACCTGTAATGTAAAATTTGAAAATGTATGTCAAGCCTTGACATCATCTTCAGAGAGAAACATCATGATGGGAATCATGATGGGAGTATTGATAAGTTTAAATGATTTTAACTTATCAATATATCTCTTGAATTCAAGAATGACTTATCTCAAGTATGGCATATAGATGGGGGAGTTAAGGTTAACTCCATTATCAATCGATTGTCATCATAAAAAAGGGGGAGATTGTTGAATCTCGGATTTTGATGATGAAGTCAATTGTCATTTGTTATCTAATTTATATGTTGAGATAAGTGTGCAGGATTAACTATGATGAAAGTAAGATATGCAGCAGGAGTTGCGCCGGAGTCAAGACAATGATCACGTTGGGAGTTCGAGAGTTCGACGGAAGTTCGGACAGTCGTCGGAGGTTCTGCGAGAACGATTCCGAGAAGTCCATGAGCATGCCAAAAGAAGCTCGTCGGAACTCACCAAGTGGATCGTCGCAAGTCCAGGAGTTTGCCGGAAGTCCGTAGGTGCATCACCGAAGGTTCATCGGATGATCGACGGAAGTTCGTCGGAAACTCGCCGGAAGAAGCGATTGACGCACCGGAGCAAGTTGCAGTAAATATCTTAGTAAAAATCGTAGTTAGCACAAGGATTAAGTTGGAAATGGGAGGTGATCCCATTAACTTAATCTTGGGGCAATTGGGCCCCTGAAAAACCCAAATTGGGCCGAATGGATCAATCCACTCGGACCCTGATGTCTGCCAAGCGGTTGAACCGCCTAAGACAGGAGGTGGCACCGCCTGGGCTAAGTCTCCGAGCGAGACTGGGCAGTGCAACCGCCCCAGCCAGGAGGTGGCACCGCCTAGGCTCAGTCTCCGAGCGAGATTGGGCGGTGCAACTGCCCCTGATAGAGGTGGCACCGCTTGGGCTCGGTCTCCGAGCTCTGGCTAAGCGGTGCAACCGCCTCAGTCAGGAGGTAGCACCGCCTGAGCTCGGTCTTCGAGCTCTGGCAGGAGGTGCAACCGCCCCTGACAGGAGGTAGCACCGCCTAGAGGCTCAGTCTTCGAGCTCTGCCAAGCGGTGCAACCGCCCTAGTCAGGAGGTGCAACCGCTTGATCCCGGAATTCCGGGAATTGACAATTTTGAGCTCCAAATTCAAACTGGGTTGGGGCCTATAAATACCCCACCCATTCAGCACTGAAAGAGCACAGAAAAACAACCAAATTCTGATCTTGTTCTGTGATTTTGAGAGTTCAAAATTGTTGTAATGGCCAAAAGTTCTTCTCCCTCTTTTCTTCCAAGTTCTGAGCTTTAAGAGAGGAGAGAAAATTTCTGTAAGGGTTGTCTCCTAAGCCCGTCAAAAGGAGTGAAACTGTAAAAGGGTGGTTGGCCTTAGCCTATTGAAGGAAGGCCTCTAGTTGACGTTGGTGACCTCGTCGGTGGAGGAAGCCAAAAGTGGAGTAGGTCAAGATTGACCGAACCACTCTAAATCTTGGTTTGTATTTACTTTGAGCATCTTATCTTTACTGCAAACCTCCTCAATAGCTTACTGCCTTCTATGCTTTTACAAACGTGTTTCAAAGTTCAGTGCTTTCCAAATCAGCGTTTAGACGCAAATCGCTTTTATCCTACGAACGTCATATTTCAGTTTGCGCTTACGTTCTGACTTCCATCATAAACTGCAAACTGCCTTTGTAATTTTGCTTTAACTGCATCTCGCTTCATCTCAAGTTAAAGTGGTTTACAGATCGGCTTTCATACCGAAATCTCTTTTATCGTACGAACGTCGTATTTTAGTTTGCGCTTATATTCTGATTTGCATCATAACTGCAAACTGCATTTATATCTCTGTTGCATCTCGCTTAATCAAAAGTTAAAGTGATTCATTAATCGGCTTTCTTACCGAAATCACTTTTATCGAACGAACGCAGTTTCGATTTGAATCGTCAAAAGTTTTCCGCTGCACTAATTCACCCCCCCCCCCCCCCCCCCTCTTAGTGCTCTTGATGCTAACATATATACGCCAATGGGATGATTGATTGAATTTTGATCATGTATACATTTTGAGTTGACTTTTGGGGTTCCTACTCAGTGTTGCTGAATTTTCTTTATTTTTGATTTTCAGAGCAGCCTCCCTCTAGTACTAAATCGGATTCCAATGGAGAGCGGACCTTCCTCTACCGCTAGGTAGAGCCATTTGGATAATTATTGAAGTTAACATCACTATATTTACTTTTCTATTTAGGATTCGAAGAATAAATGGATTGTAATAAATGAATTGTAATAAATATTTATGAATGATGAATAAAGTGATGTTTATCTATTTGGCCTAAATGTGTGAAAAGATTTAAAAGAAAAAAAAAATTTAGGATGTGACATCTTTTTATGGTATCAGAGCATGGTCTAGGGCCTGTAGGTGTATTAGGTCCCTTGATTGACTCTAACCGATGATTGTCTTTAACCTATTATAGGAGTAATGGAGCCAATTCCAGAGATTAATGCTCTTGTCACTCGGGGTGCTCATGGTCGCAATGCTACTGGAGTACGCACTCGGAGAGGTGTTCAAATAAATAATAACTTGGAAGCTCCACGTATTGTAGAGCAAACCTAGTCCTCCCGTACACTTGTCACTAATTATGGGCTAGCTTCTCCGACTTCGTAGAATGCCCCTCATGCCCCAGCACCCGTCCATGCTCAAGATGGCATACACGAAGTCCTCAATGTTATTAGATGATACTTTGAGTGTCAGGAGGAACGAGATGAAATTTCACGGGATAGGAATAATACTTTAGATCATTTTAAGAGATTGGGACCACCAATTTTTTAGGGCAAGCCAGATCCAATCTTTGCTAAACGTTGGATTCGTCAAGTGAAAAAGACATTCGAAGCTATCGAATGTAGGGAAAATAAAAAAGTGCCTTTCGCTTCTTTCATTTTGGAAGGGAAGGCAAACACTTAGTGGACCTCAAAAAGGAGGATGTTAGAGGCAGGAGGTAATGTGGTAACTTGGGAGCAGTTTAAAGATACATTTTATGAGCAGTTCTTTCCTGATTCAGTTCGCTTTGAAAAACAACAAGAGTTCCTTAGCATCCACCAAGGAAATAGAACTGTAATGGAATATGATCATCATTTCACTGAGTTGGCTCAGTTCTCTCCACATATTGCTTTTAATGAAAGTCAAAGAGCTCGTCATTTTGAGAGGGGACTTCGATCATCAATTAGAAAGTCTGTTGCAGTATTGATTTCACCAACATATGCTGAAGTGTTAAATCGAGCTTTGGTGGTAGAGAAATTGGATAATGAAATACAACAAGCAAAGGATCGAAAGCGACCTTTTAGTGCTACACCATTTACGTATGGGGGATCATATTCTGGACCCTCAAAGAAAAGAAAAGATAAATAGTTTGGGCATCAACAAGCAGGAGCTCCTAGTAATCAAGTTGTTATAAAATGTTATTTCTATGGGAAGACAGATCATGTTTCCACCTCATGCCCCATGGGACAACGCGTATGTTTTTATTGTCAACAACCAGGGCACATGTCAAAGGATTGCCCATGGAAGCAACATCAATGCCGAGCTCCACCCCAAACAACTGGACAACAACAGCTACGACCCAGAGAGGAAGGATAAGCAAGAGTCTACGCACTGACTCATCAAGATGCTGAAGCCTCGGGATCTATTATTAAAGGTATCATCACACTCTATGGTATGCCAGCATCTGTGCTTATTGATTCTGGTTCTACACATTCTTTTATATCACCCTATTTTGCTATGAAATTGCATAAGAATCGTGAGACAATGAATAATGCATTAATGGTAGTAACACCAGTTGGAAACTCTTTGATAGTTGATCAGATATATAGAAACTGTGTTATTACTATTGAAAGTCATGATTTGCTAGTAGATCTTATTCTACTAGAATTTCAAGATTTCGACGCTATCTTGGGTATGGACTGGCTTTCGGCATACCATGCAAGTGTCGATTGTTTTCGGAAGACTATTACTTTCTCACCTCTAGATCAACCACCTTTCAAGTTCATTGAGATTCAAGAAAAGTTTCCTTCTATTATTTCAGCCTTGAGTGCTACCCAACTATTACTAAAGGGATGTCAGGGATACTTGGCCTTCATTTTTTGAGAAGAATCTAAAAAGCCAGTATTAAAGGACATCCCCATTGTGTGAGATTTTCCAGATGTTTTTCCTGAAGATCTACTTGCACTGCCACCAAATAGACAGATTGAATTTACAATTGATCTTCTACCTAGTACTGCACCTATTTCTAAACCTCCGTATGGAATGGCACCAATTGAGTTGGAGTTAAAGAAACAGATTCAAGAGCTTTTGGACAAGGGTTTTATTCGACCGAGTGTATCACCTTGGGGTGCCCCTGTCCTATTTGTGAAGAAGAAAGATGGATCTATGCGACTATGCATCGATTATAGACAACTCAACCAAGTGACCATAAAGAATAAATATCCTCTTCCCCGAATAGATGACCTGTTTGATTAACTTCAAGGTATTCAGGTATACTCAAAGATTGATTTGAGATCCGGGTATCATCAACTGAAGATAAGGGAAGGAGACATATAGAAAACTGCCTTTAGAACAAGATATGGTCATTATGAATTCTTAGGAATGCCTTTTGGACTCACAAATGCACCAGCTGCCTTCATGGACCTCATGAATAGGGTATTCCACCCTTATCTTGATAAATTTGTAATTGTATTCATTGATGATATCCTGATCTACTCCAAAAGCATAACAGAGCATGAACACCATCTTAAGACAGTTCTGGAAGTCTTAAGGCAAGAGAAACTATATGCCAAGTTAAGTAAGTGCAACTTTTGACTCAATGAAATTATGTTTCTCGGTCATGTAATTTCGAGCACTGGTATATTTGTTGACCCTCACAAGATTGAAGCTGTGATAAAATGGAAGCAGCCTTCTAATATTTCAGAGATTAGAAGCTTCTTGGGTTTGGTTGGATACTATAGAAGATTCGTAGAAGGCTTTTTAAAAATAATACCACCATTGACCAAGTTGACACAAAAGAACATAAAATTCATGTGGGATGATAAATGTCAACAAAGTTTTCAAGAATTGAAGAAGAAATTAACTAGTGCTCCTATCTTGGTGATTCCTTCAGGGGGAGAAGGTTTTGTAATGTATAGCGATGCCTCACTAAGGGCTTGGTTGTGTTCTAATGCAAAACGAGAGGGTAGTTGCTTATGCATCGAGGCAATTAAAGCTTCATGAAAAGAACTATCCTACTCATGACTTAGAGCTAGAAGCTATCATTTTTGCACTGAAAATTTAGAGGCATTATCTCTTTGGACAGACTTTCGAAATCTTCACAGATTATAAGAGTCTCAAATATATTTTTACACAGAAAGATTTAAATATTAGACAAAGAAAGTGGTTGGACTTTCTAAAGGATTATGATTTTAATATCAACTACCATCTTGGGAAAGCTAATGTAGTTGCTAATGCCTTAAGCAAAAATACCTATAGTCTTGTAGCCTATATGAATATTCAAAGGAATTCTATGATGATGGAGTTAGCAGACTTAAAAATTAAACTTTTATCGGAGACAAATAAAGGTTTTCTTGTGTGTTTGATGGCACAATCATTTTTGGTGGAAAAGGTTAAAGAAGATCAGAAGGAAGATACATATCTTCAAATGATAGTTAAGGAAATAAGCTCAAGGTTCTAGACCTGAATTCCTCCAAGCCGAAGATGGTTCTATTACATTCCACAATCGACTTTGTGTTCCCAAAAGCCATCCAATAAAGATGCAATTATTAGAGGAGGCACATAGATCAAAATTTAATATCCATCCCGAGACTACTAAGATGTATCGAGATTTATGCCAAAACTATTGGTGGTGTGGTATGAAGAGAGATATAGTAGAGTTTGTTTCTAAATGTCTGATATGTCAACAGGTGAAGATAGAACATCGAGTACCTACGGGAAAGTTGCAAAGGATTTCGATTCCTGAATGGAAGTGGGAGCAAGTCACTATGGATTTTGTGACAGGATTACCCAAGATTGTGAAAGGATATGACGGAATTTGGGTAATAGTAGACATACTTACTAAATCTTCTCACTTCCTTCCTATTAACAAGAAGTATTCATTGGATAAACTAGCAAGCTTATATATTAAAGAAATTATTCGATATCATGGGGTGCCAATTAGCATTATCTCAGATAGAGATCCAAGATTCACCTCTAAATTTTGGGGAAGTCTACAAAAATCTATGGGCACGCAATTAAAATTTAGTACAACTTTTCACCCCCAAACTGATGGCCAATCTGAAAGGACAATACAAACTCTTGAAGATCTCTTAAGAGCATGTGCTTTAGACTTTGGTGGGAGTTAGGATATGCACTTGCATATAATTGAGTTTTCTTATAATAATAGTTACCACTCTAGCATACATATGGCTCTATTTGAAGCTCTTTATGGAAGAAAGTGCAGATCACTTGTATATTGGGATAAGGTGGGAGAACGAAAGCTTTTGGGGCCTCAATTAATTCAAAAAGATGCTGATAATATTCGAATTATACGCCAAAAATTATTAATAACTCAAAGTCGTCAGAAAAGCTATACAGATCGAAGGCGAAGAGATCTATAGTTCAAAGTTGGTGAGCACATTTTCTTAAAAGTGTCACCAACTAAGGGAGTTATGAGACTTGGTCAAAGGGGGAAGTTAGCCCCAAGATTTATTGGCCCATTTGAGATCTTACAAAAGGTTGGGCCTGTGGCATACAGACCGGCTTTGGCTAGCATCCATGATGTATTCCATGTGTCAATGCTTCGAAGATATATCAGGGATCCATCACATGTCATATCTTATCAACCTCTACAACTACGAGATGATGCCACTTTTAGAGAACAACCAACCCAGATCTTGGAAAGGAAAGAACAAGTTCTAAGGAACAAAATTATACCTTTAGTAAAGATTTGTTGGCAACACCATTTAGACCAAGAGGCAACGTGGGAAAGAGAAGAAGATATGCGAGAGCAGTATCCTCATCTATTCTATTAAGGAAAGCTAAATTTGGGGACCAAATTTTCTATAGGAGGGGAGAAATGTAATCACATCAAATATTTAAGTTAGGAATTGATTTTCTTTCCTTACTTGTTATTATAATTTAAGGAAATCTTAATCTACTTCCTTGTTTGTTGATATGAATTAAGGAAATAACTAGTAACAAGTAAGGACATTTATGTAAAACCTACATAAGCTGGCCCCTATTAAAGAGGTGAAGAGGCTGGCTAGGGTTCGGAGGTTGTTTCTTAGAGAAGAATAATGAGTTGTAAAGGAATAGGAGTCTTGAGTAGGAGTCCTATTAGGAGTTGGTTAGAAGTAGGAGTCTTGAGTAGGAGTCCTATTAGGAGTTAAGGTTTAGAAGCCCTATAAATAGTCATGTATTCCTCCTTTTTTCATAAGCAATAGATGAATCTTTTCTGTAGCCTTTGAGCAGCAACTTGGAGGGAGGAACCCTTATAGAGTTCCAAGGAGGCCGATCCCCTAAAGAGATCAACCCCAAGTTTAGAATCTGCAAGGGTTCTAACACATGCCTATGATTATGTTATAATTACATAGGAGGCGTAGCAAGAGTGTGGAAGTGATAGCAGGACCCACGAGGTTGAGACGCATTGAGATGCGTCGAAATGTTGACGGATGATCATAGTAAATAGAGATGTATCGAAGCACACATAGATCATGATGTGAGTGATTGGGCCTATTGGCTCGTGCTTGATCATATTAGGCTATGGTCCATGATCATATGGGGTGATTACTCATGTGATGTTTGATTGATTATACACATACTAGATATGCATATATATTTGCATGTGACGTATGTATATGACACGTCATAGGAGATGGAATCAAAATCCCCTCTCTCGATAATATTAAGTTGGTAAACATGAGACAATTAGATTGACCCACATGACCTTCTATTATTATAGGAAGAAATTGATTCCTGACGTAGCCTGAGTTGGTCGAGTCCCTCAAGGCTCACCTATATCATGATTCGATATCTTGTCTATGACATAGAGATGTCACTAGTGACTTGAGGACGTGGTATGCTTAATCGAGTCCCTTGAGGGCATATCATTAAATTAGACTCATCTTGTAATGATGGTGATGACTTAACCGAACATCATGGTTAGTTGAGTCCCTCGAGGCCATGATGGTTCGAATGTTGAATAGGACGGGAATCACAAGGAGTTATGATCGGTAAGAGTTGCGTACCTTTTTGGCTTAGTGTGATTGGTTGAGTCCCTCGATATTATACTAAGATGTCAATTGGATCCTAATCCCCATTAGAAGTCTGTCGGAGACTTCTGTTTCATCTATTGAGAGTGTCGTATTACTAGCTAGAAAAATAGTGGAAGCACGTCAAGATATAATTTCATATCTTAATTGTTTATTTTTTTATAAAATCTGCATCTTATTTATTTATGCTATATCTCCTATTTGTCAGTAACATGTCGCTTTCAAATCCCTTATGTGGCATACTTGATGTCAATTGCCTCACTGGTCCAACTTATATAAATTAGCTCTGTAACTTGAGAATCATTCTCACGATGGAGAAAATCGAGTACGTTCTTGATACAGTAATGCCTATGCCCGAGGAAGGGGCAAGCGATGATGAGATTACTCACTCTGTGAAGCACATAGATCACTCCACTCTTGCTCAATGTTATATGTTAGGCTCCATGACTATCGAGTTACAAAGACAGTATAAAAATATAGATGTCAGAACCATTCTCTTGTATATCCACAAATTGTTTAAGGAATAAGGAAGGACTTAGCAATATGAAATATCTAAGAGCCTCTTCCATGCTAGGATGACTAAGGGGACACTAGTTCAAAACCATGTCTTTAAGATGATTGAGTGGATAGAGAAACTCATAGGTCTAGAAATGGTCCTAATGGATAACTTGTGTGTGGATCTTGTGCTTTATTTCCTACTAGATTCCTTTTCTCAGTTCATTATAAGTTTTAATATGAACAAGCTTAAGGTGACTCTCCCTGAACCCCTCAATATGTTGAGGGAGGCCGAGAGCACTATCAAGAAAGAGAAACTAGTTCTCTATACTAGTGAGACCAAAAAGAAAAGGAAGGTAGAGAAGTCCTTTTAAGAAGGGCAAGGGCAAAGGCAACCGGGTAAAGCAAAGATTGCTAAGAAGGATCCGGTAAAAAACAAAGGCCAATGCTTCCACTGTGACAAATACGGGCACTAGAAGAGGAACTACAAAGAGTACCTTGTAGAGAAGGCGAAATACAAGCTTGGAGAAGCTTCAGATATATTCATAATCAGTCTCCATTTGTTAGATTCTTATGATAACACATGGGTATTGGATACTGATAGTGTTTATCACATCTACAATTCGTTGCAGGTTCTAATAAGACCTAGGAGATTGGCTAGAGGAGAGATGGACCTCAAGATGAACCATAGAGCAAGAGTTGCTATTGCTGTTATCGGTGAGATCACTTTACATCTGCAAAGTGGAGCTACTATTAGATTAGATGTATATTATTTTATTCCCTCTATTATTAAAAAAGTTATTTCCATTTCATATTTGACATTGAATGGGTATAAAGTAGTTTTTGAGAATAATAGTTGTTCGATTATTAAGGATGATAAGATCATCACTAAAGGGATATTGTATAATCATTTATTTATGCTGGACACTGTTCCACATATCATAAATATAAGCACATCCAAGAGGAAGTGAGATGAGGTAAATAGTACATACCTATGACATTATAGGTTAGGTCATATCCATGAGGAAATGATTCAAAAATTGTTAAAGAATTAATACCTAAATCCATTCGACCATGAGTCATATGCAACTTGTGAGCATTGCCTTCATGGAAAGTTGATGTTAGGACTCTAGCTTGGAGAGTCCTAATTGAGAGGGACATTCATGTAAAACTGTTAGGACTCTAGCTAAGAGAGTCCTAATTGAGAGGGGCATTCTATTAGGACTCTAGCTAGGAGAGTCATAATTGAGAGGGGTATTCATGTAGGAGGTTTTTTCTTAGAGAAGAATTAGGAGTTGTAAGGGAATAGGAGTCTTGAGTAGGAGTCCTATTAGGAGTTAGGGTTTAGAAGCCCTATAAATAGCCATGCATTCCTTCTCTTTTCATAAGCAATAGATGAATATTTTCTGCAGCCTTTGAGCAGCAACTTGGAGGGAGGAACCCCTATAGAGTTCCAAGGAGGCCGATCCCCTAAAGAGATCAACCCCAAGTTTAGAATCTGCAAGGGTTCTAACAGTTGACCAACTCTCAATTTAGTAAAATTGAAGAGAAAGCCACTAAGTTGCTGGAAATCATACATAGTGATGGTTACTCCTACTTCATTACTTTCACTAATAATTTCTCTAGGTACGGACATGTGTACTTGATTAAGTACAAGTAGGAAGCCTTCGAGAAATTCAGGGAATATAAGAATGAAGTAGAGAACTAGATTGGAAAGAGTATCAAGACTCTTCAATCATATCGAGGAGGTGAGTACTCGAGTACAGAGTTCACCTAATTCCCCAAGGACTATGAGATTCTATCCCAATGGATGCCTCCTTATTCACCCTAGCTCAATGGTGTCTCTAAAAAAAGGAATTACATACTATTAGACATGGTACAGTTTATTATGAGTTTCACCAACCTACCCTTCTCATTCTAGGGATATGCTCTAGAGTTCACAACTTACCTTCTGAATAGAGTTCCAACTAA
Source organism: Musa acuminata AAA Group (assembly GCF_036884655.1). Taxonomy (NCBI): domain Eukaryota; kingdom Viridiplantae; phylum Streptophyta; class Magnoliopsida; order Zingiberales; family Musaceae; genus Musa; species Musa acuminata. The sequence continues at coordinate 29,939,352 of NC_088342.1, read as the reverse complement.
GTCGATAGTGTCTATACCATATGAGATATAGAAAGGAAAGAAACCCGATCTTAAGTTTATTAAGATTTAGGGCTGCCCTACCCATGTTAAAAGACACAACCCTAACAAGTTGGAATTCAGGATGGAGCGGTGCAAGTTCGTGCGATACTCAAGAAAACTTGTAGGTATTATTTCTATCACCCTGAGGACCAAAAGGTCTTTATAGCCAAGAGGACAATGTTCCTTAAAAAGGAATATATTCTTGGTGGAGATAGTGGGAGCATGATAGAGTTGAGCGAGGTTAGAGAACCTAGCTCAAGCATCATTCCATAACTCGTGTATGTTCAAGTATCTAGCACACAAGTTTTGACTTTACATAGATCCGGTAGAGTACCCCATCCTCTTGAGAGATATGTGGGATATATCAATAGAGAAAATGTTGAGGATATTGATTCTCAGACCTACGAGGAGGCTATTATGAGTATAGACTCCAAGAAGTGTTAAGAAGCCATGAATTCTGATATTGATTCCATGTTCCAATAAGGTTTGGAACCTAGTTGATAAACTCGAGGGTATTAGACCCATTAGTTGCAAGTGGATCTTCAAGAAGAAGATCGGAGTAGATGGAAAGGTGGAGACCTATCAAGTGAGGCTAGTGGCTAAGGGGTATCATCAAAGGGAATGTGTTGACTATGATAAAACCTTTTCACCCATAGTTATACTAAAATACATTCGAATTTTATTAGCTGTTACAACACCCTATGATTATGAGATCTGGGAGATGGATGTGAAAACCACATTACTCAAAGGCAACCTCGAGGAGGAGGTGCATATGATATAGCTTGAGGGATTCGTGTCTAAACAAAATTCAAATAAAGTGTGTAAATTGCTTAGGTCCATCTATGAACTGAAGTAAGCTTCTCAAAATGGGAATATAAGATTTGATGAGACGATCAGATATTATGGTTTCGTTAAGAATGAAGATGAGCCTTATGTATATAGGAAGATAAGTGGGAGTGCTATTACCTTCTTGGTGCTATATGTGGATGACTTCCTAATCATTGAGAATGATGTAGTAATTCTATCCACGGTAAAGGCTTGGTTATATAGACATTTCTTCATGAAAGACCTAGGAGAAGTATCCTATATTTTGGGGATTTAGATATATAGAGATAGATCTAAGAGAATACTTGACTTATCCTAATCTAGATACATATACATCATTGTCAAAAGATTTAGCATAGAAAATTTCAAAAGATGTCTCATACCGATGAGACATAAGATATACCTTTTTAAGAGTATGTTCCCAAAGAATCATGCAAAAAAGGCAAAGATGGATAGGATATCCTATGACTCGATGATAGGATCTATTATGTATGTTGTACTATGTATCAGGCCTAATATAGTACATGCTCTGAGTGTCACGAGCAAGTATCAATTGGATCTAGGCTTGGAGCACTAGAAAATAGTAAAATGTATCCTTAAGTACTTGAGAAAGACTAAAAATCTTTTACTGGTATATTGAGGAAGTATCCTTAGGATTGAGGGCTACATGGACTCGAATTTCCAGTTCAATGTTGATGATGTTAGGATTAATACGACACTAGGGGGGGGGGGGGTTGTGTGTGTGAATTAGTGCTTACACAAAATTATGTCGATTTAAAAAACTTCGTATGATGAAAACGTATCGAAAAGATGCTTGACTTGAAAGCATATTCATAAGCATAGTAAAAGCAATAAGCAAGTTAAATCGGTTTGTAATATAAATGAAAAGCATAAAAGAGATACAAACCGAGTTTTATAGTAGTTCGATCGTTATGACCTACGTCCACTTCCGATTCCTCCTCCGTTGAGGTCATCGGCATCCACTAATGGTCTTCCTTCAATAGGTAAAGACCAACTACCTTCTTATAAAACTTTCTCTTTTTCACGGGTTTAGGAGACAACCCTTACAAGCCTCACACCACTTCTTGGATGATTACAAAACTAAAGAAAGAGGAGGAGAACTCTTAGCACTTTTACAACACTTTTATACTCCAATACTTCAAGAGTTTTTCATACTTTGTAGCTCTTTTTCTTCACCTTTCATGTAGAAAAGGAGTGGGGTATTTATAGGCCCTAAAGGTTTCAAAATTGGAGCCAGAAAGTGTCTCTTCCTAGATTTCTGGGGTACTAGCAGTACCATCACTATTATTGGGCAGTACCACCGCTTGATACTCTGACACTTGGTGGTACCATCGCCCTATCTAGTGGTGCTACTGCTTGACAGAGCCTCGGAGATTAGGCTCTGGTGGTACAACCTCTTGGCAACATTAATTGTCGGAGGTACTACCGCCTAGTCTAGGCAGTACCACTACCCAAACCACCTAGGAGGTTGAGCCTCAGGCAGTTCTACCGCCCACCTTAGGCGGTGCCACTGCTTGGCAAGGCTCCAAGTGGCCGAGTGGGCCTTCCATCCAACCCAACTCAGCCCTAAATTAGGCCCAATTATGTTGAATCTCGGATTTTGATGATGACGTCAATTGTCATTTGTTATCTAATCCATATGTTGAGATAAGTGTGCAGGATTAACTATGATGAAAGTAAGACATGCAGTAGGAGTTACGCCGGAGTCAAGACTATGATCACGTTGGGAGTTCGAGAGTTCGAAGAAAGTCTGGACGGTCATCGGAGGTTCTGCGGGAACAAATCCGAGAAGTCCAGGAGCTTGCCAAAGAAGCTCGTCCGAACACGCCAAGTAGATCATCGCAAGTCTAGGAGTTTGCCGGAAGTTCGTAGGAGCATCATCGAGGGTTCATTGGATGATCGACGGAAACTAGCCAGAAGCTCGTCGGAAGAAGCGATTGACGCACCATAGCAAGTTGCCGTAAATGTTTGAAAAAATTCATAGTTAGCATGATGATTAAGTTAGAAATGGGAGGTGATCCCATTAACTTAATCTTGGAGCAATTGGGCCCTTGACAGACCCAAATTGGGTCGAATGGATCAGCCCATTCGGACCCAGATTACTTGGCCAAAGGTGGCACCGCCTGGGTCAGCGGTGGCACCGCCCAGGGCTTAGTCTCCGAGCTCTGGTTGGGTGGTGCAATCGCCTCTGATAGAGGTGCAACCACTTGAGCTCGGTCTCCGAGCTCTAGCTGGGCGGTGCAACTGCCCTAGTTAGGTGGTGGCACTGCCTGAGCTTGGCATCCGAGCTCTAGCAGGAGGTGCAATTGCCCCTGACAGGAGGTGGCACCGCCCAAAGGCTCAATCTTCGAGCTCTGCCAGGCGGTGCAACCACCAGACCCCGGAATTCCGAAAATTGACAATTTTGAGCTCAGAATTCAAACTGGTTTTGGGACTATAAATACCCCACTCTTTCATAAATGAAAGAGCAAACAAAAACACCGAAATCCTGATCTTATTCTATGATTTTTAGAGCTTAAAAGTGTTATAAAGGCCAAAAGTTCTTCTCCCTCTTTTCTTCCAAGTTCTGATCTTTCAAGAGAGGAGAGAAAATTCTGTAAGGGTTGTCTCCTAAGCCCATCAAAAGGAGTGAAACTGTAAAAGGATGGTTGGTCTTCGCCTATTGAAGGAAGTCCTCTAATGGACGTCGGTGACCTCGTCGGTGGAGGAAGCTAGAAGTGGATGTAGGTCAAGATTGACTGAACCACTCTAAAATTACGGTGCTCTCTGGTTTGCATTTACTTTGAGCATATTATCTTTACTGCAAACCTCCTCAATAGCTTACTGCCTTCTGCACATTTACGATCGTGTTTCAAAGTCCAGTATTTTCCGAATCGATGTTTAGACGTAAATCAGTTTTATCGTACGAACATCATATTTCAGTTTGCGCTTACATTCTGATTTCCATCATAACTGCAAACTGCCTTTATAGATTTGCTTTAACTGCATCTTGCTTGATCACAAGTTAAAGTGATTTACGAATCGGCTTTTCTACCGAAATCGCTCTTATCGTACGAACGCAGTTTTAATCGTCAAAAGTTTTTCGCCGCACTAATTCACACCCCCCCCCCTCTTAGTGCTCTTGATCCTAACAATTGGTATCAGAGTGGGGTTAACTCTCAAACGGATTAAAACCCAAGAGAGTTGGCATATGCCGGAAACCAAGAGGGCCATTCTATTACACGTCCACCCATGTTCAATGGGATGGACTACACCTATTGGAAGACTCGAATGAGGATCTTCCTTATTTCAATGGATTTTGAACTTTGGAATCTTGTCGAAAATGGATTTTCGAAGTCTTCTCTTCCAATGATCGATTGGAATGAATTGGAGAAGAAGACTTTCGCTTTTAATGCAAAGGCTATGAATGCCTTATTTTGTGCGCTTGATAAAAATGAGTTTAATTGTGTTTCGGTTTGTGAAACCGCATTTGATATTTGGCATACACTCGAAGTAATTCACGAAGGCACAAGTAGAGTGAAAGAGTCAAAAATCAATCTTTTGATACACTCTTTCAAACTTTTCCAAATGAAACCGAGCGAGACTATTGGCGACATGTACACCCGTTTCACGGATGTCGTCAATGGTCTAAAAGGACTCGGCAAAAGTTTTTCGGATTTTGAGCTCGTAAATAAGATTCTAAGATCCCTTCCTAAGAGTTGGGACCCTAAAGTCACTGCTATTCAAGAGGCTAAAGATTTAAACAACTTCCCACTTGAAGAACTAATCGGGTCATTAATGACCTATAAAATGACATGCAAGGCTCATGAAGAGCAAGAAGACATCCTTCCAAAGAATAGGAAGGATATGGCACTTAGAACTTTAGATGACCACTTGAGAGAAAACTCAAGTGATGAGGACTATGACGATGACTTGGCACTTCTAACAAGGAAATTCAAAAAATTCATTAAGAGAAACAAGTTTAAAAATGACACAAAAAATAAACTTGAACCCAAAAAGGACCAAGTTATTTGCTATGGGTGCAAAAAGCCGAGACACTACAAAAGTGATTGCCCCCAAGCCAAGAAGAGAACATCAAAGAAGAAGGCGCTCAAAGCAACGTGAGATGACTCGAGCGCGTCCGAAGAAGAGGAGTTCAATACCGAGCAAGTTGCTCATTACGCCTTAATGGCCATCGGAGAGGAGGTAACAAATTTAATTGATGCAGATTTATCATTTGATGAATTATTAAATGACTTCCATGACTTATTTGATGAATGCAAGAGTATTAGTAGAAAATATAAATTGCTAAAAAAGGAGCATGATAGTCTTACTTGTAATTTTGATAAGTTAAAAACTGAATATCATGATAGTTTAGGTTCTTGTATAAAATGGCATGATCTAGAAACTATCCAAAAGGAAAACTTGCTACTTAAGGACACCTTGAAGAAATTCGAGGTTGGTAGCAAGTCTTTAAACATGATCCTTACAAACGAGGGTCACGTTCCCAAAAGAAATGGAATCAGATTTATGAGAAATCCTCACCAAAATCCAACCACCTTCATAAAAGGCCCCTTCCTACATGTTCGACACGAAAACAAATGCAACTTTTGTTGCAAACATGGACACAAAATGTATTATTGTCCATTCAAGAAAATTAGTCTGAACAAATTAATTTGGGTTCAGGAACCATGATAAACTCTATGCAACATGACAAACAATGTAGATCAGTTTTTTAGGCACCCAAAAGTAAATGAGTACTTAAAAATTATCCTGTCTTGTAGAAACGTAAACCATCCCAAGTTGGGAGCAAGAAATAATATCCTGCTATTTGGATTCTTGATATTCATAACCCGAGATCCAAAAAGAACATGTGATGCTCCCTATCCTAAATAACAAAAAGAGGATTAGAAAATTAAAATTACAAGAGCAATACAGATACAATCCTATTTGATCCCTCATAATTGGAAACCCATGATTCTACCTTCACATATCCTTTGGATTTTCGAACCCATCAAATTGACTTGTTCGTTACTTTCAAATCCAACTATATCATGAACTTATGTCTTGTACGCAAAGTTTGTCATGCACTTGCAAAGCTTACCAACTTGGATAACCTTTTATAAACATGCGTACGACATTTGAAGTAGAGTATGCACGTCACTAGATCTATCCTGATCGTGCAAAATTTCTCATCTTAAAATGAAAATTCTTATGTAATTACGTAAGTAAAGTTGACTGCTCCACAAATAAAAATTCTTCTTAAGTCGAAAACATTCAAATCAGACCACACAGCAGTCAAAACGAGTGCTCACCGCCTGCAGGCGGTGGCACCTCCCTAGTTGGAGGTAGCACCTCCAACTATCACGTATTGCAAGCGGTTGCACCGCCTAAGCCAGTGGTGCAACCGCCCGCAATCCTGCCCCCTTTTAAACCAAGCTAGGGCCGATGGTAGAACCAACCCCAACTCACTCCCTTCCCCTCTTTACTCTTCCAAAGCTTCTCCACCTCCATTTCTCTCCTCTTAGCATCCTAAATACTCATCATTTCGAAGCAAAAGATCAACAATCTCTCCTTTCTCTTGAAGATCTCACTTAAGGTATTCTCTAAGAAGCCTCTAAATTCTATTTTTGGTTCATTTACTCTTGTTCATTACTATCCTCTTAAATAACAATAGTTATGGGCTCTAGAAGATCCTCAAGGGACAAAGGGAAGAGGAGATTAGTGGAAGACTTTGATCTTACCCTTTTCGATTCAAAATATTATACTGAAAAATTTTCCTCTTTCAAATTTAGAAGTGTCAATAAGGGAAAACATGTAGATTTAGATGAACTAAGAGACTTAGAGACAATCCAATGGTTTGCAAACCTAGATCTACTCCCTATTTTACAAATTAGTAAACCCATCTATCCAAGACTTATTAGACTATTTTACAACAATCTACAAGTAAATGAAGAAGAAAGAATGTCTACCTATCTCTTAGGACAACACATCTCCATTACGGATAAATTCATTTGCGACATGATAGGCATTCCCGTAAAAAATAAAGGACTTTATTTTAGAGGATCGTGTGACAATGAAACAGTTGGGACAACATATGTTGAAGCCTTAGGAACAATTTTCGGTAATCCCAACTTAGTGATAGTTCCTAAAAGCTGTGAACATCTACTACCATTAAACACTAAAGTACTTCATCATATCCTAAGTAGCATCATTCTCCCTAAACAATACCATCATGATGAAGTAAGTCAAATGGAATTAGGAACCATGTATTGGATCATGAAAGGACATAACATCTGTTTTGGATACCTTATCCAACAAAACATGATAGAACTATCTAAGAGAGACATGATTCTTCCATATTGTGGTATAATCACTAGAATACTTAAAGTCTATGATATTCCAATCCCACCCGACGAAGAAGTGATAAAAGTAGATAGGTTTAGCATAATAAACAAAAATCTACTTCACCGATTGAGATGTGTTTATAGAAACGGTAATTGGGTTATAATGCCTAGAAGAATCGATCCCCCTCAACCTGAACTAAAACCTGAAACACCAGTCTTTAGGGGCACTCAATCTCCTCTGATCTGTCCTTTTGAGGAAACACATCCATTTGAGCAAGCTCCTACATCATCTATCGAAGACATTGGAATTCGGATGGACCGATTTGAACAAAGACAAGATCGGCTTGAACATCGACAAGATTAAATCCTATCTGAACTGTAGCAAATTTATCGACAATTTGACTCTTTATTTAGACACTTTAATTTTCCACCTCCTGAATAAGTTTATATATGTGGACACAATCACCTCTTGTTGTAACAATTACGTTGTTGTAAACTCTTTATATTACTCACCTTGATCACAATGCCTTGATAACTACTAATCTTTGATATGGTTACTTGATGTATTAATTGGTGAGAATATGCAGGGTTACGTTGCTCAATCTCGTTACTCATTGTCGGATTTCATTGTCGGATTTCATGTTGAAATTAAACGTTTCTATAATACCTACTTTGAAAACCTTGTGTCTTGGTTTCAATGATAAATATGATTTGAGAAAATAATATAGCCATGAAATTGATATGTCATTTCCATGATGTTAATGTGACATAATATTTCCATGATGTTGATGTATTGCCATAATACTAAACATCAACTAGCTGATATTTTTACAAAACCTCTAAGGAAGAACAATTTGATTTCATTAGAAATTTTAATGTGTCCGAATACATAAACTTGTTAAAATTATTATTCGGACTTTATTGATTGAATGATCAAATTATTTAATTGCCATTACATGCCTAAAATAACATGTTGGAAATTAATACAAAAATTTCCATAACAATGAGCATGTCTTCATAATTGTATAGTCTTGTCCAATTGCATGAAAGTGTTAAATTAAATTTTCAGTTCTAATCGGATTTCATGAATACATTATTCTCTTTCGGACTTAATAAACATATGTCACATATAGTTTGATTCACATCATTGATTTTTGACAAATAGAATCATTTAGCAAATGCATATCTTTTAGATTTATCATATGAAAAATATTCTCTTTGGGAAATAGATGTTAGGACTCTAGCTAGGAGAGTCCTAATTGAGAGGAACATTCTGTTAGGACTCTAGCTAGGAGAGTCCTAATTGAGAGAGACATTCTGTTAGGAGGTTTTTTCTTAGAGAAGAATTAAGAGTTGTAAGGGAATAGGAGTCTTGAGTATGAGTCATATTAGGAGTTGGTTAGAAGTAAGAGTCTTAAGTAGGAGTCCTATTAGGAGTTAGGGATTAGAAGCCCTATAAATAGCCATGTATTCCTTCTCTTTTGTTAAGCAATAGATGAATCTTTTCTGCAGCCTTTGAGCAGCAACTTGGAGGGAGGAACCCCTATAGAGTTCCAAGGAGGCTGATCCCCTAAAGAGATCAATCCCAAGTTTAGAATCTACAAGGGTTCTAACACCTGGTATCAGAGCAGCGTTCTTGGCATCTCGCTGCCCTTCCACTGCCATCCATCAACCCTCCACAACCGCCCAAAGCAATTCCCACAATTGCTTAAACGATCGTCGCCAAATTCCACTATCATCTCCACCACCACAGATCATCCTTTGAACTCCCTGTGAATTGCAACAGGTTCTGGTTTCCTACCTTACTACTGCTGCAATTTAGTTATCCATATTCGAAAGTCCAAAAAAAAAAAAAAAATTCGTTCCTATATTGCTGCAAATTTCATCGTAAGTTGCTGAAATTTTTCGACGAGAATTCTGCTATCGCAACTTACACCAATTTTCTTGCTGTTACTGTCGAAATTTTCTTGATTAAATTGGACATCCTTGCTATCATATAAACTGAGATATTGCTGTCAATTCCCTCCTCAAATCTCTCAAATTTTTTGTGGAGATTTCGTCGAGAAACCGCTGTTTCTTCGACGTTAATTCTACTCTTACAAGACAACACAATTCTGCAGCAAACTTTCACTGATTTCTATCAAACCTATACATGCCTTTAACCCATCAACAAAAGAGAGATCTTAACATCACAGATTTGGAGTCATATACTATGGCATCTGAGGACGCAATCAATGCTAAATTTGAAGCCTTTGAGGCACGAATAGAGGATAAGATTCGGACTCTCCTTACCGAATTCAGTTTGGGCCGCCCACCAAGCCCGAAGAAATCACATCAAGGAGAGAGCTCTAATCAATCAAATCATGCCCAAAGAGATGACTTCCAAGAGAGGGGAGGTTCTATGACCGACCCCAACTATTCGCGCATGAGAGTGGACTTCCTTAGATGGGAAGAAGGAGACCCAATTGGTTGGATCTCGCGCGCGGAGCGATATTTTCGGTACCATAAAACTGCGGATGCATCCATGGTGGAAATTGCAGCTATACATCTTGAAGGGGATGCCATACAATGGTTTGACTGGTTTGAACATACTTATGGAGCCCTTTCATGGCGATAATTCAAAGAAGGACTACTGATCCGCTTCGGACCAACTTATTACGAGAACATTGACGGACAACTAGCAAAGATCCGACAAACCTCCACCATTCAGGAGTACCAAACCAGGTTTGAAGGTTTATCCAATCAAACTCGTGATTGGTCTGAAAAACAGTTATTAGGGACTTTTATTGAGGGCTTAAAGCCAGAGATCCGGGGAGAAGTTAAGGCGCGACAACCATACACGTTTATGGCAGCCATCTCTTTCGCACGACTTCAAGAGGAGCGATTGAACCATGAAGCCCGGAGGACAAGGATCACTCCACGACCTACAATACTAAAGCCCTCAGCCCCCCCTACTATCAACCGAGTCCCTGCACTGAAAAGGTTAACAAGAGAAGAACTTCGGGAGCGATCTGCGAAAGGGTTATGTTGGCATTGCGACGAGCCATGGAGCCGCGAGCATCGCTGTAAAAAAGGTAGACTTCTTATGATTGAACCAGTAGGAGAAGAGGTCATTGAACATCTAGAAGAGAGCCTTGAACATGAAGAAGAAGATATGGAAGAAGAGCCACAGCCGACCGACATTACGGTACACGCACTAGCCGGCTACTCAAATCCGCAAACGATGAAAGTTGGAGGCCTTCTCAAACAACAGCCGATCACTGTTCTCATCGACATGGGTAGCACTAATAACTTCCTGAATAGTAAGGTTGCTGCTCGGATGGCACTGCATATTGAAGGTTGCAGCAAGTTCGATGTAAAGGTTGCCGACGGCAGAATCCTAAAGTGCGACCAAAGATGCCCGCAGGTGAAACTATTACTACAAGACCAAGAAATTATCACCGATTTCTTCCTCCTACCAATTGATGACTATGAGGCAGTGCTTGGTATCGAATGGCTGACTACACTAGGTGATGTCTCTTGGAACTTTTCTAAATTAATTATGAAATTCTACTGTAAGGGCAAACAGATCATCCTACGCGGGAAGCGCGGAAGCAACGTTACCACTGTTTCGACCCAACGAATGGAGAAAGTTTTACACAAGGTAAATGGTGCCTTTTTGATGCACCTCCAGCAGCAACCAGAGGGGAAGAAAATAGAATTTGAAGATCAAAATCTTGCCCAATTGCTTACTGAATTTGCAGACATATTTGCTGAACCGCGCGGTCTTCCTCCTTCTCGGCAACATGACCATCGAATTCCAATCCTTCCGGGCAAGCCACCAACGAACACTCGACCATACCGATATCCTCACCTCCAGAAAGATGAAATTGAAAAGATCGTAAAGGAGATGCTTGAAACAGGGGTGATTCGACCAAGTTGCAGCCCCTATTCCTCACCGGTGCTACTTGTACGCAAGAAGGACGGAACTTGGCGGATGTGCATTGACTACCGAGCTTTAAATGGCATCACCGTCAAGGACAAATACCCAATACCAGTGGTGGATGAACTTCTTGATGAATTGAAAGGAGCTCGAGTCTTCACGAAGTTGGACCTCCGATCCGGTTACCACCAAATTCGGGTATGTGACGATGACATTCCAAAAACTGCATTTCGCACACATGATGGCCATTATGAATTCTTGGTAATGCCTTTTGGACTCACTAATGCTCCTTCAACCTTTCAAAGTCTCATGAATGATATATTTCGGAGCTTTCTTCGTAAATTTGTGCTGGTATTTTTCGATGATATTCTCGTTTACAGCCCTTCTCTTGAGACTCACTTTCAACATTTACGGATTGTTTTGACGATCCTTCGGGAGAATACTCTTTTTGTTAAGCAACCAAAGTGCAGCTTTCTCCAGCAAAAAGTAGAGTACCTTGGGCATATAATATCAGAAGAAGGAGTGGCGGTAGACCCAACAAAAATTGAGGCAATGCAAGGCTGGCCGAAACCTACAAACGTGAAATTACTACGGGAGTTCCTTGGACTAACGGGCTACTACCGAAAATTTGTTAAGGACTATGGGAAGATCAGTGCACCACTCACTTCTTTACTGAAAAAAGATGCTTTCCAATGGTCGGACAAAGCCTCTGCTGCCTTCGACAAACTTAAAGCAGCCATGACAACGACGCCGGTGCTTGCGCTACCAGATTTCAATAGACCCTTCATCATTGAGGCCGACACATCTGGAGTCGGAATTGGAGCCGTTCTCATGCAAAATGGTCGACCACTCGCATACACTAGCAAGGCATTATCTCCCTCCCATCAAAACATGTCAGTATATGATAAGGAGATGCTTGCCATTGTACACGCAGTAACGAGGTGGAGACCCTACCTGATCGGCCGGCGATTTTAAATTAAAACTGATCATAAAAGCCTCAAGTACTTTTTGGAGTAAAAGATATCATCCCCTGAGCAGCAAAAATGGGTAACCAAACTTCTTGGATTTGATTATGAAATTATTTACAAAAAGGGGAAAGAAAAGGTTGTTGCAGATGCACTCTCACGGCTACCTGAACAAGCTAAGGTTTCAGCCATCTCCCTTCCTACCACCAGTCTCCTCGAGGACATTAGGAAAGAATGGAAAAAGGATCCAAAGATCAACAAGATCATAAAAAAATTGGAGGAGGATCCAAGTGCAATAGCCCAATACACTTGGGATTCGAGGGATTTACGCTACAAAGGTCACATTGTGCTTATATCTGACTCCCCTTGCATCGCAATCATCTTGCATGAAATGCACTCTATACCTTCAGCAGGGCACTCTGGATTCCTAAGAACCTACAAAAGAGTGAAGCAAAATTTTTATTGTAGAGGGATGAAAAAAATTATTGCTGAATATGTGGCACAATGTGATATATGTCAACAGAACAAGGGTGAAACTGTGGCAAATCCAGGGAAGCTACAACCACTACCCATACCAAACTCAGTGTGGACTGACATCTCCATGGACTTCATTGAAGGGCTGTCATCTTCCAAATGTAAAAGCACGATTCTCGTGGTGGTTGATCGACTTACGAAATATGCTCATTTTTGTGCTGTGAGAAATCCCTACACTGCTGCTAGTATTGCCCAGATTTTCATAGAAAATATTGTTAAACTGCATAGGATGCCAAGGTCCATCGTAAGTGATCGTGACAGGATCTTCACTAGTAAATTTTGGACCGAGTTATTTCAGTTACAAGGCACCAAACTCAAGATGAGCACAGCATATCATCCACAAACTGACGGCCAAACAGAGGTGGTAAATAGGTGCTTAGAGACGTACCTCCGGTGTTTCGCTAGCGACCGACCAAAAGAGTGGGCGAAATGGCTTCCCTGGGCCGAATGGTGGTATAATACTACATATCATTCATCTACAAAATGTGCCCCTTATGAAGCATTGTATGGTCGACCAGCACCTGTGATTCCAAAGTATGTAATTGGCTCGGCCAAGGTAGATCAGGTTGACCAAGAATTGATTGATAGGGACAAACTCTTACAACTGTTAAAAGATAATCTCTCTACCGCTCAAGCCAGAATGAAGCAGCAAGCCGACACACGACGAAGTGAAAGAGAATTTTCAGTGGGAGATTGGGTTTATCTTCGCCTACAACCCTACAAGCAACTCTCTATCAACACTCGAGCCTCCATGAAGCTATCCCCACGTTTTTATGGGCCCTATCAGATCACAGAGCGTATTGGAGCCGTGGCATACAGACTTAAATTACCTGAGGATGCCAAAATTCACCCTGTCTTCCACGTATCATGCCTAAAGCCCAAGTTGGGAGAACACGAGTTACCCCAGATCCAACTGCCCAACACAACTGAGGATGGAGTTATTCAAGCCCAACCACAGGCCATCCTCGATCGCAGGATCGTGATGCGTCGCCGACATCCCTCTACTGAAGTACTAGTGCACTGGAATAATCTACCACTTGAAGACGCCACATGGGAACCATATGAGGAGCTGAAGACCCGATTCCCTGAGTTCATGGAATCTCAGCCTTGAGGACAAGGCTGATTTGAAGAGGGCGGGTCTGTTAGGACTCTAGCTAGGAGAGTCCTAATTGAGAGGGACATTATGTTAGAACTCTAGCTAGGAGAGTCCTAATTGAGAGAGACATTCTGTTAGGAGGTTTTTTCTTAGAGAAGAATTATGAGTTGTAAGGGAATAGGAGTCTTGAGTATGAGTCATATTAGGAGTTGGTTAGAAGTAAGAGTCTTAAGTAGGAGTCCTATTAGGAGTTAGGGTTTAGAAGCCCTATAAATAGCCATGTATTCCTTCTCTTTTGTTAAGCAATAGATGAATCTTTTCTGCAGCCTTTGAGCAGCAACTTGGAGGGAGGAACCCCTATAGAGTTCCAAGGAGGCTGATCCCCTAAAGAGATCAATCCCAAGTTTAGAATCTACAAGGGTTCTAACAATAGATTTGATGATTCCTTCTTATAAAAGGAAGATATTTTTATGTGCAAGGATTTGATTCACATAAATATCCTGATCCTTGTAAAGCATGCCTTAATATCCTATCAATTTAAACTACACAAATGGCTTTCCTCCTTCATGCAAATAGATAATAACATATAAAAAGGAAAAAGTTTTCACTCTATAATCTTTATGTCATGTTTTTCTTGAGATGTTTGTATAATTTATATCCTATCACTCTATATAGATAAATGATATAAACCTACTTATGGCATCGCACGTATATTTAAAAGTTGTTTATATCGTTCTCCTTTTTGTTGATAACAAAGGGGGAGAAATATATGAATTGATGCTATAAATGCCATATTATGTTGGAAAAAGCAGATATATGAATTGATGCTATGATTATGCCATGCTTGCATCATCGCCATATTATGTTGAAAAAAACATATATATGAATTGATGCTATGATTATGCCATCGCCATATTATGTTGAAAAAAGCAGATATATGAATTGATGCTATGATTATGCCATGCTTGCATCATCGAAAATATATGAATTAATGATAACTATGATTGCCATATTAGCAATATGCCATGTTTACATCATGTTAAGATATCAAGAACTTGCATCATAGTCCTACGTGTTGATATCTTACCATGTGATGAAATGCTATGATTGCTAAAATACTTGAAATGTGTGCATCATGTTAAGATATCAAGAACTTGCATCATAGTCCTACGTGTTGATATCTTACTATGTGATGAAATGCTTTGATTGCTAAAATACTTGAAATGTGTGCATCATGTTAAAATATCAAGAACTTGCATCGTAGTCCTGCGTGTTGATATCTTACCATGTGATGAAATGCTTTCATTGCTAAAATACTTGAAATGTGTGCATCATGTTAAGATATCAAAATCTTACTTCGAAATTTTACATGATGAATTGCTATCATTACCATCATTCACATTTGAAATTTAAAAATGGATGTCAAGCCTTGACATTATACATCATTTTCAGAGAGATACATCATGATGGGAATCATGATGGGAGTATTGATAAGGTTAAATGATTTTAACTTATCAATATGTCTCTTGAATTCAAAGGCATTGAATTCAAGAATGACTTATCTCAATTATGGCACATAGATAGGGGGAGTTAAGGTTAACTCTGTTATCAATTAATTGTCATCATCAAAAAGGGGGAGATTGTTGAATCTCGGATTTTGATGATGACGTTAATTGTCATTTGTTATCTAATCCATATGTTGAGATAAGTGTGCAGGATTAACTACGATGAAAGTAAGACATGCAGAAGGAGTTACGTCGGAGTCAAAACTATGATCACGTTGGGAGTTCGAGAGTTCGACGGAAGTCCGGACGGTCGTCGGAGGTTCTGCGGGAACAAATCCGAGAAGTCCAAGAGCTTGCCAAAGAAGCTCGTTCGAACTCGCCAAGTGGATCATCGCAAGTCCAGGAGTTTGCCGGAAGTCGGTAGGAGCATCACCGAGGGTTCATCGGATGATCGACGGAAACTCGCCGGAAGCTCGCCGGAAGAAGCGATTGACGCACCAGAGCAAGTTGCAGTAAATGTCTTAAGAAATTTGTAGTTAGCACGATGATTAAGTTAGAAATGGGAGGTAATCCCATTAACTTAATCTTGGGGCAATTGGGCCCTTGATAGACCCAAATTGGGCCGAATGGATCATCCCATTCGGACCTAAATTACTTGGCCAAAGGTGGCACCGCTTGGGTCGATGGTGGCACCGCCCAGGGCTCAGTCTCCGAGCTCTGGCTGGGCAGTGCAACCGCCTCTGACAGAGGTGCAACCACCCCAGTCAAGCGTTGGCACCGCTTGAGCTCGGTCTCCGAGCTCTGGTAGGAGGTGCAACCGCCCCTGACAGGAGGTGGCACCGCCCAAAGGCTCAGTCTTCGAGCTCTACTAGGCGGTGCAACCGCTAGACCCCGAAATTCTGGGAATTGACAGTTTTGAGCTCGGAATTCAAACTGGTTTGGGGCCTATAAATACCCCACTCTTTCAGCAATGAAAGAGCAAACAAAAACACCGAAATTCTGATCTTATTCTATGATTTTTAGAGCTCAAAAGTGTTGTAAAGGCCAAAAGTTCTTCTCCCTCTTTTCTTCCAAGTTCTGATGTTTCAAGAGAGGAGAGAAAATTTTGTAAGGGTTGTCTCCTAAGCCCATCAAAAGGAGTGAAACTGTAAAAGGATGGTTGGCCTTCGCCTATTGAAGGAAGGCCTCTAGTGGACATCGGTGACCTCGTCGGTGGAGGAAGCCAGAAGTGGATGTAGGTCAAGATTGACCGAACCACTCTAAATTTGCAGTGCTCTCTGGTTTGCATTTACTTTGAGCATATTATCTTTACTGCAAACCTCCTCAATAGTTTACTGCCTTCTGCACATTTACGATCGTGTTTCAAAGTTCAGTATTTTCTGAATCGGTGTTTAGACGTAAATCAGTTTTATCATATGAACATCATATTTCAGTTTGCGCTTACATTCTGATTTTCATCATAACTAACTGCCTTTATAGATTCTCCTTAATTGTATCTTGCTTGATCACAAGTTAAAGTGATTTACGAATCGACTTTTCTACCGAAATCACTCTTATCGTACAAACGCAATTTTAATCGTCGAAAGTTTTCCGCTGCACTAATTCACCCCCCCTCTTAGTGCTCTTGATCCTAACAAATTAAACCCTAACTGAGTTAGTGGAATTAGCTCTAAATCCTAACTCAATCTAAGTTCTAACTATGATAATTAAGGCATTAACTAAGTAATCTTTGTTTGGTATACCAATTGTTCTTCTAGTGAAGTCTTGATGAACTTCTGGTGAACTCTTGGCACACTTTTGGCGAACTTCCGATAAACTCTTGGCAAGCTCCCGATGAACTCTTGGCAAACTGACAAACTCTTGGCAAGCTCCCGATGAACTCTCGGTGAACTCCCGATGAACTCTTGGCGAGCTCTCGATAAACTCTCGACGAACTACCGATGAACTCTTGGCGAGCTCTCGGTGAGCTTCTAGCACATCGTCCGGATCTTTGACGTATCATTCGATCTTTGACTCTAGCCAATCACTTACTTTATGCCTTATTCATTATCGTAGTTAAACCTACAACACTTATCTCATCATATGGATTATATCAATAATTTTTCAATTGATTTTATCATCAAAATTTGAGATTCAACAATCTCCCTCTTTTTTATGATGACAACCAATTGATGACGGAGTTAACCTTAACTCTCCCTATCTATATGCCATATTGAGATAAGCAAACTTGAATTGAAAATGAGTCATGACCTTTTAATTCAAGTGAAACAATTTTGATCACAAGGATCGAATGCAATATATCAAATCAGAATTTCATATGTTTGTGCATCTTTATAATTTCAAATTAAAACATGCACAATTTCAAAACCTTACATTTGATCCTCGTTTCATGCATGATACCAAAAATAAATAAATCATTATTATAGGCATATCATACATGATACTAAAGTATTCATGATACATCTTTTTGGGCATAACATTTATGATGCTAAGACATTAAAATTTTTAAGCATTTATCACTTTATGCATTAAATCAACATTTTGATCATGATACCAAACATTCATCATTTCTCCCATGCATGATATTAAAGTATTCATGATACCAAACATTCATCATTTCTCATACTTAAATTAATATTTTGATACCAATTATCATTTCTCCTCCATTGTCATCAATAAAAAGGAGAATCATTCAATAATGCAAGTGTTTAAAAAATTATTCAAATAAGTTTTACACAAATTTATCCAAGCTAGCAAAAAAAATAAGAAGTTAAAAAAACTTTGCATGATAACTACTTTTGCTTTTTGAAATGGGCAAGCTAGCAATTTTGCTTTAGATGTGCAAGAGCTTTTTGGTTCTTTAAGATGTGTAAGTTTCTTTCTTCCTTTATCATAAAAATAAGAAGAAGAGGAAGAAGAGTAAGGGAGGAATTCATTCTAAAAAAAAAAATCAAGAACCAAATTCATGAAAGGATTTGAACTAAGTCAAATCCTTAATAAATGAGTTTCACTGAATCAAGCTTCTATTTTAGCAAGGAGAAAGGATTCATTAAAAGGATCAAGATGTCAAAAAAAAATCAAATCCCTATTCTTGTAAATGATTATCACATACTAAAAGTCCATGAATAAAAATTCTCCTTTCATGAGAAAAGTGAGGAAGAATTCATAGGAAAGGATCATCAAATGAAGGATCAAAAATTCATGAATAAAACTTCATAAATCAAGTCCCTTTTCTTGTAAATAGAAGGAAGAAAGATTTATAGGAATTGATAAAAGATTAAGTCATTAATCAAAAATCCATGAATCAAGGCTCTTCTTTTGCAAATAGAAAGATGATCTCGATTTAAAAGGAAAACTCGAGTTATGAAAAACCAAGAAATCCAAAAATGGAATTCATGCATTTGGAAGATTTAACATGCCTAATTCTCTTCTAATGAAATCAAATTATTCCTCATTCAATGATTTTATAAAAATATCTACTAATTGATGCTTTGTATCAATAAATTATAAATATATGTCATGATTATTAAAATAATCTCTAATAAAATGATGCCTAATGTCAATATGTTTAGTTCTAGAGTGTTGTATGGGATTCTTGGCTAAATATATTACACTAGTGTTATCGCATTTTATAGGAATATTTTTTAAATAAATTTCATAATCTTCTAAAGTGTTTTTCATTCATATAACTTGTGCACAATATGCACTTGCTGCTATATACTCAGCTTCAGTTACAGATAATGCAATCGAGTTTTATTTCTTGGAAAGCCAAGAGACAAGTGCATGACCTAAGAGTTTTGTTCTAGATGTAAATTTTCTATCTATTCTATATCCACAAAAGTCGGCATCGGCATAAGCTATTAAGTCAAAAAAAATTTATTTTGGATACCATAATCCTATATTAGGAGTTTCTTTTAAATATCTTAAAATTCTTTTAATAGCTTTTAGATGAGATTACTTGGGTTTAGATTGAAATCTAGCACATAGTCCAACACTAAACATAATATCAAGTCTAGTTGCTGTGAGATATAATAAACTATCTATCATACCCCTATAAGCCCTTTGATCAAAACATTCTCCATTAATGTCTATATATAATTTTGTAGAAGTGCTCATTAGTATATTAATAGCTTTAGCACTAACCATATTAATTCATTTTAATAGATCTAACGCATACATAGTTTGACTAACAAAGGTTCCATCACTAAGTTGTTTGATTTGTAAACCTAGGAAAAAAGTGAATTCCTCCATTAAACTAATTTCAAACTCTTGGCTCATACACTTGGCAAAGGACTCACATAAAGACTCATTTGAAGAACCAAAAATGATATCATTAACATAAATTTGAACTATAAGAAAATTATTTTTAAAATATTTAACAAACAATGTAGTATCAACCTTGCCTTTCATAAAATTATTCTTAATTAGAAAGAAACTAAGTCTTTCATACTAAGCCCTTGGAGCTTGTTTCAAACTATAAATAGCCTTAGACAATTTAAAAACATGATTCGGAAAAGTAGTAGTCTCAAATCTAGGTGGTTGTTCAATATAAACTTCTTCGAAAATAAAACCATTAAGAAACGTACTTTTAACATTCATTTGAAATAACTAAAAAATATTACAACTAGCATAGGCAAGGAGAATTCTTATGGCTTCAAGTCTAGCCACACAAGCGAAGGTTTCTTCATAATCGATATCTTCTTCTTGGTTGAAACCTTTGGCTACTAATCTAGCCTTATTTTTTACTACGATACCAAGTTCATCTTACTTGTTTCTAAAGACTCATTTAGTACCAATTACCAAATGGTCATTAGGTCTAGGAACAAGCTTTCACACCTCATTTCTATTAAATTGATTTAGTTTCTCATGCATTGCGATAATCCATGAATCATCTTTCAAGACTACGTCAATGTATTTAGGTTCAATTTTAGATAAAAAGACTACATTCGCATAAAAATTTTTAAGAGAAGAATGAGTTTGAATACCTTTTGAAGTGTATCCAATGATTTGCTTCTTAGGATAAGCATCAACATACTTTCAATCCTTAGATAAGGGTTCTTTGGAGAGGGTTCTTTCAAATTTGCTAGGGAGAGGAGAGGGTTCTTTCAAATTTAAACTATCAAAGTCAAAATCATCATCAAAATCATTTTTCTTGGATTCGGAAACCTCATTGAAAACAATATGAATAGATTCTTCTATAACTAAAGTTCTTTTATTAAACACATGAAATGTTTTAGAAGTAGAAGAATAACCAAGAAAAATACCTTCATTAGATTTTACATCAAATTTTTCTAAGGTATCTTTTTCATTTAAAACAAAATATTTATAACTAAAAACTTTAAAATACAAAACATTGGGTTTTTTGTTATTCCACAACTCATAAAGAGTTTTGGAAAGTAATGGTCTTACTAGAACCCTATTCATGACATAGCATGCCATGTTAATGTCTTCGGCTCAAAAATATTTGGGTAGGCTATATTCGTTTAACATAGTTCTTGTCATTTCTTGTAAGTTCCTATTTTTTCTTTCGACTATTCCATTTTGTTGTGGGTTATTTAGAGTAGAGAAATTATGGTTGTACCTATTTGATTCATAAAAGTTTTAGAAATCATGGTTTTGAAACTCACCATCGTGATCACTATGTATAGATATAATCATAAAGCCTTTTTCATTTTGAACAAGTTTATAAAATTTTAAAAAATACTTAAAATAATTACTTTTGTGTGTCAAGAAGTTTGTCAAGTATATCTACTATAATCATCAATAATTACAAAGGCGTATTTATTACCTCCTAGGCTTGTTATATCAATTGGTCCAAATAAATTCATATGGATCGATTTCAATAGTCTAGAGGTGCTTATTTGATTCTTTGACTTGAAACTACTTTTTATTTTTTTTCCTAGTTGACACGCATCATACACTTTGTCTTTGACAAACTTGATGCTAGGGATTCCTCTTATAAGTTCTCTAGATGAAATTTGAAATATTAGTTTCATGCTAGCATGACCTAACCTCCTATGCCAAAGCAAATCATTCGTTGTAACCTTTATGATATAATTGACTAATGCTTAACAAGTTATGTTTTAAACCATCTATTAATAAAATATTTTCAATCAAAAGGTTTGATTTGTTACCTATATTTTCTTTTCCAATAATTTTTCTTTTGTTGTTGTCTCTAAAGGTGACAAATCATTTGTCTTAGCTAATGAGCTTAGAGAAGTGTGTTGGATCTCCGATCATATGCCTTGAGCATCTACTATCAAGGTACCATCTCTTGCTCCTGGCTTATGATTATAGACAAATCTACAAGAAATAAGGTTTTATTTTAGGTACCCATTTAACCTTGGGTTCCTTATAAATAGATCTACCTAACTTATCATTTTGCATTGAGTCATTTAAGGTTCTTTTAGGGACCCAAATTAACTTATGTGGACTACACCTCTTAAATAGACATTTATTGCATAATATTCAAATTTGTAATAAAAATTACATTTGTTTCGGGGTGAAACATATAAAGTTGGGCCTTTAACAAAGATGATTGGCTTTTGATGAATGTTACTCACAAAGTTGATTCTATCTCTTCTACGAACATAATCCCTTTTTGCAAGGATCATGTTTAAGGATTTGTTTCCTATTTCAAATTTTTTAAAGTTTCATAGCAAATTCTTCTTTTTAAGCATCTCTAATTCTTCACATTTTGTACAAGGAGGCAATATTTCAATATCATGCTCAATATTCAATCTATCATATTCACTAGCAAGAGAAGCACGCTCATTTTTTAATAATTTATACTTTTTACTAACTAATATATATTCATCAAATAAATCATTAAAAGCATTAAGTAATTCATCATAAGATAAATAAGATTCATTTAGGTCACTTACCTTATCATTGAGTGCCATTAGAGCATAATTTATGACTTCTTTGTTAGTTAGCTCCTCGTCTTCGGATGCGCTCGAATCATCCCAAGTAGCTTTTAGCACTTTCTTCTTCTTCGGTTGCTTCTTCTTCACTTAGGGACATTCACTTTTGAAGTACCCTGGTTTCTTGCATTCATAATAAATTATTTGGTCCTTTTTAAGTTCACTTTTGTTTTTAATGTCATGTCTAGGTTTGTTCCTTTTTATGAATTTTTTAATTTTTTTTGTTAGAAGTCTCAAGTCATTATCATCATTATTACTTGAGTTTTCTCTCAAGTGGACTTTTTGAGTTCTAAGTGTCAAATCCTTCCTATTCTTTGGAAGGTTGTTCTCAAGTTTTTCATGTGCATTGCATATCATTTTATAGGTCATCAAAGATCCGATAAGTTCTTCGAGTAAAAAGTTGTTCAAATCATTGGCTTCTTGAATTAAGGTTACTTTAGGATCCCAACTCTTTAGAAGGGATCTTAATATCTTGTTAACAAGTTAAAAATTAAAAAAACTTTTACCAAGTGCTTTTAGACCATTGACAACATTCGTAAACTGGATATACAAATCTCCAATGGTCTCACTCGGTTTCATATGATACAATTCATAACTATGAATTAAAAGATTAATTTTTGACGCCTTAGCTCTACTCATGCCTTCGTGTGTGATTTCAAGTGTATGCCAAATATCATAAGCTATTTAAGCAAATAGAAACTCGATTGAATTCATTTTTATCTAAAGCATAAAATAAACCATTTATAGCTTTAGCGTTCAAAGAGAAAGTCTTCTTCTCCAAATCATTCAAATCGTTCATTGGAAGAGAAGATTTTTAAATTTTGTTTTTGACGATATTCCATAACTCAAAATTCATAGAAATCAAGAAAATTCTCATTCTAGTGTTTCAATAAGTGTACCATATTATATTGAACATGGGAGGACGTGTGATAGAATGACCCTCATAATTGGTAGGATGTGTGAATTAGTGTAGCGGATAAAAACGTTGGCTTAAAATTTCTTCGTATGATAAAATCTAATCTCGGAAATGCTTAACTTGAAAGCATGTGGAAGTGTAGTGAAAGTAAGAATTTCGTTTGCAATAAAGGTAAATGGTAAGAAATAAATGCAAACCAGATTTTTATAATGGTTCGTTCATCGTGACCTACATCCACTCCGCCGATTCCTCTTCTATCGAGGCCACCAACATCCACTAACGATCTTACTTTAATGGACAAAGATCAACTACCCTTACAACTTGATTCTCCTTTTGATAGGTTCACGAGAGAACCTTTACAACCCCTTTTTACAAAGCTTCCCTTACACTCTCCCTTAGAATAATCTCTAAACTTTAGGAGAAGAGATTCTACACTTTACAAGGGTTTTTTATCACCTTTCTTGCTTCTTCATGCAGGAATAGCTGGGATATTTATAGACCCTAAATGGCTTCAAAACTTGGAGGCAAAATTCAAATCCCTGAAATTTCGGGGTACAGACGATACCACCGCCTACAACCTGACACTGGGCGGTACCACCGCTCAGACTAGTGGTACCACCGCTTGACAATCTCGGAGACTGAGTCTTGGGGGTACCACGACCCAAACTAGCGATACCACTGCCTAACATAGTCTCGGAGAATATGCCACGTTGGTTCCACTTGTTAGGTCACTGTTTCGGCCTTTTCACTTGGCCCAACACAGCCCAAACTTAGCCCAATTGACCTCTAATTGAGCTGGACTAATTCCAACTCAATTATGTGCTAACTGTGAATTTTAAGACATTTACTAAGCTAAATAAGTCCGTAAGTCTAGGTTTCTTCCGGTGATCTTCTAGCGATCTTCCAGCGAACTTCCAATGATCTCTCGGCAATATTCCAGCGGACTCTCGGCAAGCTCCTAGACTTTATGATGATCTTCTTGACGAGTTCTAACAAGCTTCTTTAGTAAGCTCCTGGACTTCTCAATCAATTCTGATAAAACATCTGATGAACGTCTAGACTTCCAACGAACTCTCGAACTCCCAATGAAATCTCGTTCTTGACTCTAGGACTTCATTTTGCTTTATGTCTTGATCACTATCGTAGTTAATCCTGCATAAATAAAACCTATTTTGATATAGACAATTATTATAAAGCTTGATTCATGTTGTCCGGTATGTCATTGGTTCATTGACACTTCGTTTGATTCTTCGACGCATTGTCCTCTCTTGCATCCTATTGCCCAATCGGCCAGTTGACCTTCGCAACTCCGATTTTCTTAGTGCAATTTCCACTCTTCTTGGCCCGATGCCCAAACCCATGGCCTGAAGCCTTCTGCTGATATGTCGACCGATCTTTTGACTCGACGTACAATCTTATGACATGTTTCTCTCTAGCCTAACATGATTCTTCCTGCTTTAATTGTCTCTCCCTGATCGAAGTTAGTCTTGTGTCACTTAAACGCATATTAAATCATAAACACTATCAATTTGTTTCATCATCAAAATTTGAGATTCAATAATCTTCCCCTTTTTTATGATGACAACCAATTGATAACGGAGTTAACCTTGACTCCCCATATCAATATGTCATACTGATAGAACTCTTAAATTCAAAAATCCTAGCAACATGTTATAATAAAATTATGCATAACATTATCATACTTCATCCCTTTTGTCATTAACAAAAAGGAGAAGTGCAACTTTCAAGTGTTTGAGATATAAGCTTTATAATATTACATAATAAATATAATATCAAATTTTATCATCATTACAATTTGTAAGCTAGCAAATTTAGCAAGAGCTACATCATATTAGAACATGTAAGCTAGAAGATTTTATATCATTTCAGAGTATGCAAGCTAGCAAGTTTTAGATATGCAAGGTAGTAAGATAGCAAGTTTTACAACATACAAGCTAGCAAATTTTTTTCCATCATTTTATAAAAGTGTAAGCTAGCAATATTTGATATGTTCAAGAAAGCAACTTTTGCTTCTTTAAATAAGCAAGTTAGCATATTTTTGCATCTTCTTGAATTGTGCAAGATAGCAAATCTTTCTCTTTTGAGATGTGCATACAAGCAATTCTTTCTCCCCCTTTGTCATTGGCAAAAAGAGGGGAATAAAATAACTTTGTAATTCTTTTTCTCTTTACAATAAATTTCAAATCATGACAAAGGTAAAGTATCAATCTTATTTTAATATATTTATGTGTCATTATAGTTTCAAATTAAAACATACATAATTTCAAAACTTTATATTTCATCCTTACTTCATGCATGATACCAAAAATAAATTATCACTATAAGCATATCATACATGATACTCAAGCATTCATGATATATCATTTTAGCAACAAATCATAGTATTGCATGCATTATTCTAAATCATAAATAATTCAAATTATGAAGGTATCAAAATGTCAAATTATATTACATCCTACCATGTATGATCATAACTTCTTATTTGTATGCATTAATATAAATTCATAAGTATTTCATGCATAATTTCATATCATCACGTGAAAAACATCAAGAGAATTTTGGTGACGAGGTATACTTTATGAATATAAAGAAATATAAAAATCATATCATGAAAGATAAGATCATGTAAATACCAAAAAATATTATTCATATAGAAAATTTTCTCTTAAACAAAATGCAAGAATCATATGAAAATAAAGAGTAAGAAATCTTGATTCATAAAGGAAAATCTAAGTTAAGAAATAAAGTAAAGGTTCATGATTTGATTGGAAAATCTCATTCAGATTCAAATCATCAAAATCATAAGAAATTCAAAATGACATTATTGATTTATCAATCTATTGATATGCTAGCGATTTTCTTTCTCTCTCTTATCATTGTTAACAAGAACAAAGAAGGGAAGCAATGCATAACAAAACTCAAGTCATAAATTCTCAAGATGTCAAGTAGCATATCGTGGTTTATTAGGATAAGTCTACCCTTTTTTTTTTTTTTTGTGAATAGCCAAAAGAAACAAGGAGAAAATGATCTTAATTCATAGAAAGATTTCAAGTATCAAATATCGAGAAATCAAGATCATGAATTGGATTATTTTCCTCTTTATTAAATGGCAAAGAGAAACATAAGAGATCAAATAAGAGATTTTGATTCATAAAAGATTTCATCTTATAAATCTCAAGAAATTATGATTTTGATAAAACTCATTCAAATTAATATTTATAGTCCAAGAGATTCACAAAATCATAATATACATAGATTCATAAATATTTTATCAAAAAATCAATAAGATAGAGATTTTTCATTTTAAGTTGTTTGTTTCATACAAGCATGCCT
Source organism: Musa acuminata AAA Group (assembly GCF_036884655.1). Lineage (NCBI taxonomy): Eukaryota > Viridiplantae > Streptophyta > Magnoliopsida > Zingiberales > Musaceae > Musa > Musa acuminata. Next base: position 29,912,926 of record NC_088342.1, on the reverse strand, counting down.
TTGTCTTTTTAATGCCAAATAAAAAGATGCATCAATGTTTAAGACCGAAAAAATAAATTTCATCATCATGACCAAAAATATGACACATTAAACATATGACTTCTTTAAACAAGATATTTGATTTATCATTTTAATTTCAATGATCATACATTTTCCTTTTTATGTGTTTCATTTTATATTTCATATAAATATGCTCAAGTTTTTCATATGAAAACCATCCATCTTGTTTAAAACCAAAAAAGTAACTTTCATTACGACAAAGATCAATAAGCCATGAATCACAAAAATCATCATGCATAATTTTGAAATATAAATTTATTAAGCGTGATCATTATGTATTACAACTTTGGGCATGACATCAAAACATGATTTCTAGTTGTCAAGGTATAACATGCACAATTTCAAACTATAAACTCATTAAGCATGATATCATCAAAACATTTTTAATCAAAATCATTTTGTTTCATCACTTGAGCTTTCGCTCGAGTAATCTTCTTTTGTTCTAAGTGCAAAATCCTTCCTATTCTTTGGAAGGTTGTTTTCAAGTTCGTGATGTACCACATTGGTCATTTCGTAGGTCATCAAAGATCCAATAAGTTCTTCGATTGAAAAAGTATTCAAATTCTTGGCCTCTTGAATGGTTGTTACTTTAGAGTCCCAATTTTTAGAAAGAGATCATAAAACTTTATTAACAAGTTTAAAATTCGAAAAATATTTTTTAAGTGCTTTTAGGCTATTGACGACATCCGTAAAACGAGTGTACATGTCTCCAATAATCTCGCTTGGCTTCAATCAAAATAATTCTAAATCACGCATCAAACTATTTATGTTAGAGTCTGTAACTCTACTAGTTCCTTCGTTTGTGATTTTAAGAGTGTGCTAAATATCGAAAGTCGTTTCGCAAATAGAAACTTGATTGAATTCAGTTTTGTCTAAAGCGCAAAATAGAGCATTCATAGCTCTAGTATTTAAAGAAAGAGTTTTCTTCTCTAAATCATTCCATTCTTTCATTGGAGTATAAGACTTTTTAAACTATTTTTAATAATATTCCATAAATTCAAATCCATAGAAAGGAAGAAAACTCTTATCCGAGTTTTCCAATAAGTATAGTTTGTCCCATTGAACATGAGAGGATGAACGATAGAAAAACCCAATTGAAATCCTAAAAGAGCCATTTCTCTTGAGTGTTAAACCAAATAAGAAATAATGTGGCTCCGATACCAACTACTAGGAATGAGTTAGTACTAAGAGGGGGGGGTGAATTAGTGCAGCGGATAAAAACGTGGATTTGAAATTTTTTACATACGATAAAATCCAATCTCGGAAATGCTTAACTTGAAAGCATGCAAAAGTGTAGTGAAAGTAAGAATTTTATTTGCAAAAAAGGTAAATGGCAAGAAATAAATGCAAACCAGATTTTTATAGTGGTTCGGTCGTCGTGATCTACATCCATTTCACTGATTCCTCTTTCGTCAAGGCCACCGGCATCCACTAACTATCTTCCTTCAATGGGCAAAGATCAACTACCCTTACAACTTGATTTTCCTTTTGACAGGTTCAGGAGAGAACATTTACAATCCCTTTTTATAAAGCTTCCCTCACACTCTTCTTAGAATGGTCTCTAAATTTTAGGAGGGAGGACTCTATACTTTATAAGGGTTTTCAATTTTAGAAATATAGAGTTTTTTATCACCTTTCTTGCTTCTCTATGCAAGAATGGCTGGGGTATTTATAGACCCCAAATGGCTTCAAAACTTGGAGCCAAAATTCAAATCCCCAAAATTTCGGGGTATGGGCGGTACCATCGTTTGCAACCTGACACTGGGTAGTACCATCGCTTAGACTAACAGTACCATTGACTGATAGTCTCAGAGATTGAGTCTAGGTCGTACAACTACCCAGACTGGTGATACCACTGCCTGATATAGTCTCGGAGACTGTACCACGTCGGTTCCACCTATTGGGTCATTATTTGGGCCTTTTCACTTGGCCCAACATAGCCCAAACTTGGCCCAATTGGCCCCTACTTGAGTTGGTCCAATTTCAACCTAATTATGTGCTAACTAAAAATTTTACAATATTTACTAATCTAAATAAGTCCATAAGTCTAAGTTTCTTCCAACGAGCTTCCAGCGATCTTCTAGCGAACTTTCGATGATCTCTCGGTAATGTTCCAACGAACTCTCGGTAAGCTCCTAGACTTCACGACAATCTTCTTGGTGAGTTCCGACGAGCTTCTTTAGGAAGCTCCTGGACTTCTCGGTCAATTCCGACTGAACTTCTGATGAACGTTCGGACTTCCGACGAACTCTCGAACTCCTAACGAAATCTCGTTCTTGACTCCGGGACTTCATTTTGCTTTATGCCTTAATCACTATCATAGTTAATCCTGCACAAATGAAACCTACTTCGATCTAGACAATTATTATAAAGCTTGAATCATTTTGTCCAGCATTTCATTGGTTCATCGACGCTTTGTCTGATTCTTTGGCGCATCGTCCTCTCTTGTGGCCTATTGCCCAATCGGCTAGTTGACCTCTGCAACCCCGATTTCCTTGGCACAATTTCCACTCTTCTTAGCCCGAAGCCTTCTACCGATATGTCGACCGATCCTTCGGCTCGATGTCTAATCTTCTGATATGTTTCTCTTTGGCCCAACATGATTCTTCATACTTTAATTGTCTCTCCCTAATCGAAGCTAGTCCTGCATCACTTAAATGCATATTAAATCATAAACACTATCAATTGGTTTCATCATCAAAATCTGAGATTCAACAATGATTGCCAGCAAAAGCCATCTCTCTTGGGTTTTAAACCAAATCGAGAGTAACCTTACTTTGATACCAATTGTTAGGATCAATACGACACTAAGAGAAGGGGGGGGGGGGTGAATTAGTGCTTATACAAAACTATGTCGGTTTAAAAAACTTTGAACAATGAAAACATATCGGAAAGATGCTTAACTTGAAAGTGTGTTCATAAGCGTAGTGAAAGCAATAAAAAAGTTAAATCAATTTGCAATATAAAAGAAATGCAAATCGAGTTTTATAGTAGTTTGATCATTGTGACCTACGTCTACTTCTAATTCCTCCTCCGTTGAGGTCATCGGCGTCCACTAATGGTCTTCCTTCAATAGACGAAGACCAACCATCTTCTTACAATGCTTTCTCCTTTTTACGGGTTTAGGAGACAACCATTACAAGCCTCACACCTCTTCTTGGATGATTATAAAACTAAAGAAAGAGGACTCTTATCATTTTTTTACAATACTTTTACATCCCAATACTTCTAGATTTTTTTACACTTTGTAGCTCTTTTTGTTCACCTTTCATGTAGAAAGGAGTGGAATATTTATAAGCCCCAAAGGTTTCAGAATTGGAGCTAAAAAGTGTCTCTTCCAGGACTTCCAAGGTACTGGTGGTACCACCGTCGGACAGGGCGGTACCACCGCCTAGCAACATTAATTGCCAATGGTATTATCACCCAGTCTAGGCGGTACCACTGCCCAGACCACTTGGGAGGCTGAGCCTCAATCGGTTCCATTGCCCACCTTGGGCGGTGCCACTGCCTAGCAAGGCTCCAAGTGGCTGAGTGGGACTTTCATCTAGCCTATCTTAGTCCTAAATCAGGCTCAATTGGCCTTTGATTAAGTTAGTGAGATTACCTCCCAATCCTAACTCAATCTAAGTTCTAATTATGATAATTAAGGTATTAACTAAGTAATCTTTGTCCAGTATGTTAGTTGTTCTTCTAGCGATGTCTCGATGAACTTCTGGTGAACTCTCGGTACGCTTTTGGCGAATTTCCGATGAACTCTTAGCGAGCTCCCGACAAACTCTTGCCGAGTTCCCGTCGAACTCTCAACGAACTCCTGACGAACTCTCAGCGAGCTCCAGATGAACTCTTGCTGAACTCCCGACGAACTCTTAGCGAGCTCTCGATGAACTCTCGATGAGCTTCCAGCACATCGTCTGGATCTTCGATGTATCTTCCGATCTTTGACTCCGGCCAATCATCTGCTTTATGCCTTATTCATTATCGTAGTTAAATCTGCAATACTTATCTCAACATATGGATTAGATCAATAATTTATCAAGTGATTTTATCATCAAAATTCGAGATTCAACAGATGACAGCAAGTCTAATTCAGGGTATGTGTTGACCCTGAATAGAGGAGTAGTATGCTGGAAGAGTTTTAAGCAAGATACTATTGCCGACTTAACCATAGAGGCATAGTATACTACTACGGTAGAGGCAACAAAGGAGGGAGTCTAGATGAAGAAGTTCATCACAAATCTAAAATTCATGCCAAGTAACAAGGAGTCAATTCCCTTGTATTGTGATAACTACAGGATGATTGCTCAATTGAGGGAACCCAAGTCTTAGATAACATCCGAATATAACATCGCAGATCCACTGACAAAACTGTTATCTCATATTATCTTTGAGCGTGGCTATTAGGCGATAGTATCGTCTAGATTGGATAGTGGTACCGTTAGTACTTAATGTTGCAGGCATCGTATCTCTCAATACTGACAATAATACCATAAGTATCTCGAAAACCCAAGGATGAGATATTTTGGCCCTATTTTTAAAATTATTTAGGGTCTATAAATACCTTGCTCATGCACACCGAACCACTATAAATTCGATGTGCATTTCTTTTATACTCTTGATTGCTATTGCTTTCTGATTTAATTACTTATTACACTTAATCATATTCTAAGTCAAATACATTTTCTGAATTCATTAAACAAATTTTCAAATTATAATTTCTGGAAGACACTAATTCACCCCATCCCCTCTTAGTGCCTTTGGTCTTAAGAGGATCATAATTTGAAATAGAACTAATATGCTTCCTTTTACAGAAGAAGCCATTCCTTCTATTCGATAATTGTCTTCACTTGCCCTGACCATATGCAGATCAGAAAAATCAAACTACGACAAAGTCGATCACTAAGGAGCACCAATGTTGCACCATTGTAGATGATGAGATCTCGGTCTGATGTTCTCATTCAGCCCCGTTCAACAAACCATCGAGCCCTTCCTTACGGCTTCTTACAATTCTAACGAAGACTTCCCTCACCTGTCGCTCCACCGGATCAAGACCCTCCTTCAAAACCTCGCAGACTTGGTCCAGCTCCTGCACTCCCTGCATCACCTCCACCTCCTCCTCCTCCGTCATCGGGAACTGGACGGCATCGATCAGCTCCCTCAAGTGGTGCACGCACTTGTCAATCTTCTCGATCTCCTTCAACAGCCCAGCGGAGTGCTTCCTGTCCTTTTTCTTGGACTCCTCCAAGATCCTCTCGTGGAGCGACATGATCGGGGCTGCCCAGAGGAAGCTCCGCGGGATGGAAAAGTTTATCTGAGGACCACGATCTTGGCAGGGGATCGCCGCCTCGAGGGCCCACATCACAAAGAGGAGCACCGAGCTCATCGTGTACATAGGCACAGCGAGACCGGCCGTCGCCACGACCTCATTTCTGCGAGGTGCGATCAGGTTGCTCCCGATGGCCTGCAGCAGCCGCGCCGCGGACCAGGACCGGGAGACGGTACAGGAGAGAGAGCGGAAATGTGAGCTGCGGTCGCCACTGGATGATGAAGACGGCAATCCGCCGTTGTGGGAAGGTACCGAGCTAACGTCCTTCTCGTCGAACATGAGGATGGCAACTTCGGCGAGTGCCTTCTTGGCCCGGCGGAGCTGCCCCTCGCCGAGATGCTGTTGCTGCGGGCCGAGGGCCACCAGCACGATCTCGAGGTGCTTCCTCCAGTGCCGCATCTGATCGACGCCGTCGCGCACGGCGTTGCAGACGTCGAGCGCCTTCACGGCGCGATCGAAGAAGTCCGATACGAGACGGTCGACGGGAACCGGAGATCGGTGGTGGCCGAAGAGGACCACCCGGAACTCCTCCTGGCACACGAGGAAGGTGTCGAGAAGCCGCCGCATCCAGGCGACGGAAAGGATCTCGTCATCCCCGGCGGCGAGGTCGTGGAAGAGGTCGGCGACCTGCCGCTGGAAGGCGACGAGCTCCCGCTGCTCTCCGCAGGCATCGTGGTTGCACTGGTGGGTATCCACGGGTGGGTTGACGGGGTGATCGGACCGGAAGCTCAGGATCGAGAGGGCGGAGAACGCGAACGGGACCGATGAGCCCTGGAAGTCGGCGGTGGGCATCGTCACACCGTCGAATCCCCCAATCAATCCAAAAAGCATGAGAGAGCCTACGAATTCGATCAAAATAGAGGGCGGGAGGTGGGGCGAGAGAATGGAGGCAAAGAAAGCGAATACAATTCAAGCCCTAGTAAGCTTGCACCGCCATGGAAGAGGAACTCTCGTCGTCGAAGCGCAACCACGAAATCTTCCTTTTGTTGTTATTGTTCTTCTCATGATGGTTATAAATAAGTGTAACGTTGGAGTCGACCGTGCTACTGGACGCGGGCCCCACACGGCTAGGCCACGTTACGCGAAGATCGTCACCCGTAATAGACGTCTCCATTAGAAACGAACCATCCTGATCTAAGGTAACGACTCTCAATCACATCGAACGGTCTCGACCGCAAGCGCATACTTATCTTGTGTCGGGGATCGCCACACGCGTAGGACCGCGCTGGTTATGTTGGGCAGTTGGCCAACAACTTGGGCTGGAACCGGTTTCGAACCGGTCTGACAATTTGTCAATTTAAAATCGAATCGAAATCGATCTGATAGTACGATTTCGATTTCTGGAATTGAGAAATGGAAATCAACGATTTTCGATTTCGATTCAATATCATGATTTTAAAAAATAAAAAATTCTAATAAAACAAGTTTGATAGACTATTGGCCGACTGTTTGAGCCCTAACGGTCGAGCGGTCAATCTTTGAAGGGGTGGTATAACGACTATTTTTTAAGATCATTTAATAATTTTATAATTAAAAAAAAATAAAAATAATAAATTTGTTCGTTTCAATAACTAAATAATAACTAGTTTTGATGGTATTTTAGAGAAGAAAAATCTTCCAAAAAATATATAAATACTCTCCCAAATCTCTTAATCTTCCTCACACATTTGATTAAATATTGATAATATACTGTTAAGCTCTCGTATGCTCTCTTACACTCTTTTACGCTCACTAAACATTCTCGAAAGCTCTCTCTCTCCCTTATTTCGATCATAAGAGCCACTACTTCACTAAGAAAAATTTTAAAAGTCTATTGCCAATATACATCATCGTGGAGCTATGGAGCAATTCAATATGATAGTCAAAATGATGTCAAACATCTTGAAGCTGTATTTTAAGAAGGTTTAAAATAATGATGACTCCTTTCATGTCATCTATAATTACTGTAGTTAAATTTTCAAATTCGAAGAAGGAGAAGGATATAAAATCTTTTATAAGCATATTGAGAAGAAAATACCGAAATAAACTAGTATGGAAAAAGAAGTCAAATATACATTTTCAAGTATCCCATTAATCCTACTTTTTATTTTTTCATTGAAACAAAATGAAGAATTAGCTAGATTTATTTTCGTCAAAAACTTACCTTTTAGTTTTGATGAAAAAAAATCAATTTTATTGATTATTAATAAAACACTTTAAATCATATTGCCCATCATGTTTCTTAAACTGCTCTTACTAATGTTGTGCATAATCTTTTTAAATTTTTTATTTTTTTCAACAAACATTCTAATATTATGGATATAAATTAACCTATCTAACATGATTTACAATAAAAGTGTACAATAATTCTTTATACTCAAAAGATTCATTGAGCAATTCAATAATCCATTTAATTTATAAAATCCAACCGACTCTTTCATTATTTCTGGATGACTTCATAAGAATGAAATTACTTGCTTAATTTGAAAAAAAAAATTTAAGAGTGCATAAATAATTTTGTACATATAAATTTAAAATATAATAAAAACACCTAATATGAAAAATATACTACCAAAACTCTGATTGACACACTTTTTATAATTTAAGATTAGAAGTGGGATTTTTGGATGCATTATCAAAATTAATTAAAAATTAAAAACCAAATAGTTCTCTTCTAAAATAGTTTTTATTATTCTATAAATATTATTGACAGTATTCTATAAATATTATCAATAGTATACCATATAAGGTCTAAAAACAATAACAAGTGATACTCATGTAGGAATGCATTTGCCAATTATTACTTTCAATATCAACATAAATAGTATGACGGTCATCAAAAGCTCAAAATAATTTTTATAAATCTTTTTTTTTTTTTATGATGCTACCTATATTTTATCTAGTGTTTATTATTATTTATATTAATATTATTGATGCTTTAGAAGAATATCAATGTGATCAAGATTTAAATATGAATCTCATGATAATGAAATCAAAATGGACAAATTATTATTTTTGATATTCCACTGATTTATCTTGTTGCTTGTGTTTTTATACTAGAATAGATAGTTTAAGTGATTATTTAATCATTTATTATGAAAGTTTAAAAATAGAAGTTGATATTGGTTATAAAAGTAGAGAAATAAAAAAAATTGTCATTAACTTATATGACCATTATAGTTCAAACTATAGTAGTCAATAAACTAGCATCTACTAGAATTTGTAAGAGAGAGAAATTATTATTATAGTGATAAAACAAATCAAGGGGATTATTAAGCTTAAATTCTAATATTGAAATTTATCTAACAACATCTTTTGAGTTTGATAACAACATTACATCATAGAGTTTTCAATTCTTGAATAGTGGACATAATATACAATCATCTTTTCAATTTCAATGATGATTTCAATCAAATACTAGTAACAGAGGTGTCAACAATAGTAATAGAGTAAGTCTTCATCATTGGTGAACATAACCGGAATGAAACTTGTTCGAGTATGACCGGAAAAAGATAAAAAAAATGGAACTAAGAGATCGTTTATAATGATAACGACTACTTATTTGATGTTAATTAAAGGAATGATCCAAACATTCGACACCGAAAACTATTAAAAATTCTACATTTTATCTTTTTATCAATTTTTTTTCATTACACTCATTATATATCCATTTTTTAAATCTTAAAAACATTTTTTAAAATTTTTTTATGATCTAAATTATTTTTAATTAAAAATTAGTGATTCGAGTTGGAACTAGCTTAGTTAGGTTTAGGTTCTTAACTAATTATTTTTAATTAAAAAATATTTAAAAATTAAATTCTAATTTTGAAACCGAGATCAAAATTAATCCATAATAGCCTACAATGAAGTAATCATGCTCATTCAATGCTAACTCTCTAATCCACTTAAGTAATTCCATGTTAACCTTCTAATCCACTCTTTTAAAAATAGCTAATCTAATCCACTCCTTTCTTAAGAATGAGTGTATTACGATAAGATTAAGGAGGATAAAATATCCGATAAGATTAGATGAGATAGATTTTTTGGGGAATGAAAGCGAGCTCAGCCCGATGAAAAATACTTCAATGCATTAACATGTTGCTCTCTTGATAAGGATACCAATCTTGAATCGATGCAAAGAATGGTTTACAAACGAAAGACTTTGTGAGTAAGGCAAGAGCAAATCGCTGCTATTGTTGTGATTGCTGTTGCTGTGAGGGCACAAGCGTTCCCTTCGTTTTCCTTAAGTCCAAGTCATGCCCCCGCAAGATGGTACTCTTGGTGCTTTTGATAAGGATACCAATCTTATATCGATGCAAAAGTAGTTTACAAGCAAGAGACTTCGTGAGTAGGGCAAGAGCAAATCGCTGCTATTGTTACAATTGCTGTTGCTGTGAGGGCACAGGCGTTCCCTTCGTTCTCCTTAAGTCCAAGACAGTGAAGAAACTGAAGAAGCTTTATTGAAGAAATGAAGAAGTTTTATTGAAGAAATAAAAAATGCTTCAATGCATTAACATGTTCTCTCTCTTATTTATACAGATTAGGAGAAATGATTTCCCTCAACAGAATAGAGGATTTTCTTCAACAAAATAGAGAGATTTCCTTGTATAGTTGGAGAAATATTATCTTCTATCAATTATACAAGCAAAAAAGATAACAAGAAATTGATAAAATAATATTTTTCGATCATCATATAATTATCCTCTTCATCTAATCATATCTTTTGATTACATTCTTCATGTGAGATCACTTCTATCTCCAACTAAGGTAACCGGGTTATGCATAACAATATAATATAGAGATGGCCTCGAGGATATATATCGATATTCTAATAATGATTAATTTTTTTAAAAAAATTAAAATTTAATTAAATAATCGGGACACTGTCAATCCCCAAGATTGATGCTAAAGAGGAACTGAGAAAAATCTTGGTTGATTAGCAAGGGTCTAAGCTATAAAATTATCCATCATGTTAACATATTCAAAAAGTACAACATTCATCTTTGCAATGGGAGGCTTAGATCTATTGCAAATCATCACAACTTCTAAAGAATCAAAATTGACAAAGATATTGCAATGGCCCAGTCGAAGGCTTTAAAAAGAGCACCCCAAATAGCTCAGCACTCGGCTTGGAGAGGGGATAAGGCTGGATGTGTCTTGCTTCCTTCGATGACAACAGTGTCATTCCCATCCCCAAATCAGAAAACAGTTCCTGCATTTTCATCCAAACAAAAAACTGTCAAAGAGGTATGAAATTGTGAATCCACTTAGCTTGATTGGAAGTTGAAGGCTAGTGGGGACAATCTAGAACAGCCACGCTGATGCTATCCCCATTAGCAGAGTAACTGCCCCTACCTACTTTGGAGACCAAGTTCTATACTTAGAGCCGTTGAAGAATTAGGCTCGTATTTGTGTTGAAGAGGTGTAGGGTTTAAAGGGAAAATGTCCTCAGGTAGTTGGAATCGGCAATTATTGTATTTGAGAAAATATAAGATCAAAAACTAAATGGAAATAGGTGAGATTGACGGTTGCTAAACTTAAAATCATTTCTGTTCCTTCAAATAAATCAAAGAGAAGTTATTCGTTTTTCCCTTTCCTTAACTAGTTATCATTAGGTAACTCATTATATATAAGAGAAATTAAAACTCGATTTTGATTGGTACAAATCCCAATAAAATTTATCAAAACTACAAGAAAAGAGAATCAGTTGAATCCATCCCACAATTATAAATATAATATTGATCGACATAATAATAAATAACATTTGAGAGCCACAAGGAGATAGACAATCTTTACTATTGGAGTCCTCGTAAAATGATCTTTAACTCTAAGGAGGGAGAACATTAAAACTCTAGACAAACTTCCAACCATCTCAATCCCTCCCATAATTAATCCCTCTTACCCTTAGAAATCATAAATCTTTGGGTTAAGACTATATAAACCCAACTATAATTATCGAACTCAAGGATCAAATAAATACATGTAATCTTATCAACTAAGAGGGAGTGAAAAATGTCCTTAAAATACTAAAGATTTCAAATACTGTTTATATGCAGGTCTTTAACACAATAAATAGATAATGGTCATTACATTTTTAGGCTAGTTTTCAGAATATATCTTTGATTTTATTTCTTTTTAAAACTCATATTTTTAAATTTTTTTTTATGAGCATTCATTTTTTATAAAGTCTCAAATGTGCGCACCCTTCTCTCTGTCTCTTTTCTTCCCGCCCTTTACAATAGTTTGGTTCAGTTCAATAAGAACCGATCCAAGAAGTAAATGGAACTAAATTTATAATATAATAATATAATAAATAAATTTAAAATTATTTTGAAAATTATAAATATCTTTAGGGAGACATAAAAGAGTATCATCCAAGTCCATATTTTTATTTATAAATGTTTTAAAACATTTCTGTTTTTACTAAAATTATACAATTAGAAAATATTTTGTTTAAAATAAATTTTAGAATATTGCTGATTTTTCAAAATTTTAATTTATTTTATAGAAATTTAATATTTTAAAATATTTTATGTTTATATATTGTCAATTTTTTTTGAAGAAAAACTCTTCTTTTAAATTTTTTTTTTAAAGACGCCCTTTTTTAGATTTCTCTAACAACGCTATTTTCTTTATCGAATTTTGAATATACCTTTGATTTGAAAACAAACCACCTATCAAATTTTCCCTCCCTTTTCAAAGCACAGTTACAGTGTTTTTCTAGTACGTCACAGTGTCTTCTTGGTATTGTTGAAACATTTAACTTGATACAAAAATACTACACAAAAACACTATCACAAGCATTTTTCTATTTTTTTTATAAAGATACAGAAACAAGATTCATAAGTATTTTTTAGTCTATTATTTCCTGTTTTGTAATGGAGTTACAGTGTTTTTTGAAAATGTATCAAAAACACTATAACTCATATAGAAATCAAATTATTTAATATTTATTTTCTTTAAATAGAGAATATTTTAAAAATAGTTCTCCATTTTAAAAAAAAATTAAAATAATTTGACTTCTATATGATTTACCATGTTTTTCAATATGGTTATAGTGTTTTTGGCATATTTTCAGAAATACTGTAACTCTATTATAACACACTGTAATAGAGAAAATTGATTGAAAACATATTTAAAAAATACTTATAAACTTTGCTTATGTAATAGAAAAAATATTAAAAAAATTATGATTTATAGGAACCAAACTTAGAAAAGGAACCTCAACTATAGTGTTTTTCTACTATGTTATATTGTTTTAAAAAAAAACACTGTAATGCAGTAGAAAAATATTGTGACTAAGGTTAGAAAAAAAGGGAGAGAGAGAGAGAGAGAGAGAGAGAGAGAGAGAGAGAGAGAGAGAGAGAGAGAGAGAGAGAGAGAGAGAGAAAAAAAGCAAATAAGCAACTAATTTTCTGTTGAATCTCGGATTTTAATAATGAAATCAATTAATGAGTTAGTGATCTAATCTATGTTTTGAGTAACGTAGAACTAGCTTCAATCGAAGAGAGACAAATTGATTAAAGTAGGAGGAATCAGACAATGGGTCGGAGTGAACGTGTTAGTGTTAGGATCAAGAGCACTAAGAGGGGGGGGTGAATTAGTGCAGCGGAAAACTTTCGACGATTTAAAACAACGTTCGTACGATAAAAACGATTTCGGTAAGAAAGCCGATTCGGAAATCACTTTAACTTGTGATCAAGTAAGATGCAGTTAAAGTAAAGATATAGAGGTAGTTTACAGTTAAGATAGAGAACAGAATGTAATTGTAAACCGAAATACGACGTTCGTACGATAAAAACGATTTCGGTATGAAAGCCGATTCGGAAGTTGCTTTAACTTAGATTAGGCGAAGTGCAGTTAAAGTAAAGTTATGGAGGCAATTTGCAGTTAAGATAGAAAATAGAAAGTAAATGCAAACCAATATTTAGAGTGGTTCGGTCAATCTTGACCTACATCCACTTTTGGCTTCTTCCTCCGATGAGGTCACCGACGTCCACTAGAGGCCTTCCTTCAATAGGCGAAGGCCAACCACCCTTTTACAGTTTCACTCCTTTTGACGGGCTTAGGAGACATCCCTTACAGAATTTTCTCTCCTCTCTTGAAAGATCAAAACTTGGAAGAAAAGAGGGAGGAGAACTTTTAGCCTTTACAACACTTTTGAGCTCTAAAAATCACAGAGTAAGATTGGATTTTCGGTGCCCTTTCATGCAGGAAAGGGTGAGGTATATATAGGCCCCAAACTGGTTTAAATTTGAAGCTAAAAAATGTCACCTCCCGGATTTCTGGGGTCCTGGCGATACTACCGCCAGACTAGGGCAGTACAACCGCCTGACAGAGCTCGGAGACCAAGCTTTGGCGGTGCCACCGCTTGACTGGGGCGGTTCCACCGCCCAGTCTCGCTCGGAGACTAAGCCCAAGCGGTGCCATCACCTGACCTGAGCGGTTGCACTGCCCAGATTTCCTGGGAGACTAAGCTCCTGGGCGGTGCCACTGCCGACCCAAGCGGTGCCACCGCCGGCCAGGAAATCTGGGTTCGAATGGGCTGATCCATTCAGCCCAATTTGGGTCTGTCAAGGGCCCAATTGCCCCCAGATTAAGTTAATGGGATCACCTCCCATTCCTAGCTTAATCCACAAGCTAACTACGATATTTCTTTAAGACATTTACTGTAATTTACTTCGGTGCATCAATCGCTTCTTCCGGCGAGCTTCCGGCGAACCCTCGGCGATGCTCCGGCGGACTTCTGGCCAACTCCTGGACTTGTGATGATCCACTTGGAGAGTTTCGACGAGCTTCTTTGGCAAGCTCCTAGACTTCTCGGATTTGTTCCCGTAGAACCTCCGACGACCGTCCTGACTTCCGTCGAACTCTCGAACCCCCAACGTGATCATGGTCTTGACTCCGGCACAACTCCTACTGCATGTCTTACTTCCATCGTAGTTAATCCTGCACACTTATCTTAATATATAGATTAAATAACAAATGACAATTGACTTCATTATCAAAATTCGAGATTCAACAATCTCCCCATTTTTAATGATGACAATCAATTGATAACGGAGTTAACCTTAACTCCCCCTATCTATATGCTATACTTGAGATAAGTCATTCTTGAATTCAAAGCCTTTGAATTCAAGAGATATATTGATACGTTAAGATCATTTATCCTTATCAATACTCCCATTATGATTCCTATCATGATGTATTTCTCTGAAAATGATGTCAAGGCTTGACATCCATTTTTAGGTTTTACATTTCAAATGTGAAAGATAGCAATCGTAGTAATTCATCATATGGTAAGATATTAACATGTAAAACTACGATGTAAGTTCTTGATATCTTAACATAATACAAATGTTTCAAGTGTTGAGCAATCATAGCGTTTCATCACATGACAAGATATCAATTTGTAGAATTGCGATGTATGCTCTAGATATTTTAACATAGTGCAAATATGACAATAACATAGTAATTCTATCACCAATTTATCATATATTTCGATACAAGCTTTTGATACCTTAACATAATTCAAATTCAAATATGGCACTCATAGAATCAATATTTATAGCATTAAATTCAAATATGGTACTCATAGCATCAATTCATATATTTCTCATTCAAATATGGCACTCATAGTATCAATTCATATATTTCTCCCCCTTTGTCATCAACAAAAAGGAGAACGATATTAGCAAATTTTAACTAGGTTTATGTTATTTTTCAATAATGAGTGATAGGATACCAATTATACAAACATCTCAAGGAAAACATGACATGGAGATGACTTTCATTACTTCTTCCTCTTTATTTGTTATTATCTTTTTGCATGAAGGAGGAAAGCCATTTGTGAGCTTACTCGAATGAAGTTAAAATTGATAAGATATTAAAGCACGCTTTATTTTTACAAGAATCAAGATATGTGTGTGAATCAAATCCTTGCACGTGAAACTATTTCTCAAAAGATATAAGAAGGAATCGTCAAATCCATTTCTCAAAAGATATTTTTCACATGATAAGTCTATGAAAGATGCATTTGCTAGTTGATTCCATATTGCAAAAATCAATGATGTGAATCCAAAACTCGATATGACATATGTTTATTAAGTCCGGAAGAGAATAATGTATCGAGAAAATCTGATTGTTAGGATCAAGAAGATCCGAAAATGAAATTTAACACTTTCATGTATTCAGACAAAAGATAAAACATGCTTATTATCATGGAAATTTTTATATCCAAAACACATAATTTTCAACATGTAATTAAGGCATGTAATTGTGTAAAATCATCATGACAATTAAGTGATTTGATTATTAAATAAAAAAAAGTTTGAAAAATAATCTTAACAAGTTCATGCATTCGAATACAATTTTGTAGTTCTCAAGGATTATGAATTCGATGTATGAATCTTCTCAAATCACAATGAGAGTATAGCATGCTCATCAAGGCACAAGATTTTCAACTTATAAAGTAAGCATGTTATAGAAGCATTCAATCTCAACGTGAAACTTAAGTGATCAAGAAAATTTTGAAAACGAGTAGCGTAAAGAGATTCAAGGAAAATATGAAAACGATGTTCAATTTACATTAATATTCCTAACTCTACATATGCTCACCAAATAATACATTAAGTAAAACATATCAAGGATTAGTAGTTATCAAGACAAGGGGCATTGTGATCAAGGTGAGTAGCATAAAGAGTTTACAACAACATAATTATTACAATAAGACAAGAAGAAATTATGACCATATTTACATATACAAGCTCATTCAGGAGGTGGAAAATTAAAATACCTAAATAAGGAGTCAAATTGTTGATGAATTTGTTGCAGCTCAGATAGGATTTGATCTTATCGATGTTCAAGCTGATCTTGTCTTTGTTCAAATCAGTCCAACCGAATCCCTATGTCTTCGATAGATGATGCAAGAGTTTGCTCAAATGGATGTGTTTCCTCAAAGGGACAGATCGGAGGAGATTGAGTACCCCTAAAGATTGGTGTTTCTGGTTTAGGTTCAGGTTGAGGGGGATCGGTTCTTTTAGGCATTCTAACCCAATTACCGTTTCTATAAAGACATCTCAATCGGTGAAGTAGATTTTTATTTATTATGCTAAACCTATCTACTTTTATTACCTCTTCGTCGGGTGGTATTGGAATATCGTAGGCTTTAAGTATTCTAGTGATTATATCACCATATGGAAGCATCATATCTTTTTTAGATATTTCTATCATGTTCTGTTGGATAAGGTAACCAAAACAAATGTTATGTCTTTTAATGATCCAATACATGGTTCCTAATTCCATTTGACTCACTTTATCATGATGGTATTGTTTAAGGAGAATGATACTACATAGAATATGATGAAGTATCTTAGTGTTTAGTGGTAGTAGATGCTCACAGCTTTTAGGAACTATCACTAAGTTGGGATTACCAAAAATTGTTCCTAAGGCTTCGACATAGGTTATCCCAACTATTTCATCATCCCACAATCCTCTAAAATAAAGACCTCTATCTTTTACGGGAATGCCTATCATGTCGCAAATGAATCTATCCGTAATGAAAATATGTTGTCCTAAGAGATAGGTAGACACTTTTTCTTCTTCATCTACTTGTAGATTGTTGTAAAACAACCTAACAAATCTTGGGTAGATGGGTTCACTAATTTGTAGTATTGGGAGTATATTTAAATTTATAAACCATTGAATTGTCTCTAAATTACTTAGTTTATTTAGATCAACATACTTTCCCTTATGGACATTTCTAAACTCTATGGAAGCAAATTTTTGGGCATGAGGTTTTGAATCGAAAAGAGTGGAATAAAAGTCTTCTTCTAATCTCCTCTTCCCTTTATCCCTAGAGGATCTTCTAGAGCCCATAACTACTACTATTTAAGAAGATAGTAATGAGCAAGAGTAAATAGAAATTAAAAGCTTCTTAGAGAATACCTTAAGTGAGATCTTCAAGAGAATGAGAGATTGTTGATCTTTGCTTTGAAATGAGTAGTATTTGGGCAGCTAAAGGGAAGAAATGGAGGTGGAGAAGTGTTGGAGATGCTAGAAGGAGAGGGGAGTGAATTGGGGTCGGTTCCACCACCAGCCCTACCGTGGTTTAAAAGAGGGCAAAGTTGCGGGCGGTGGCACCGCTGGCTGGGCGGTGCAACCACTTGTAACCCGTGATAGCCGGTGGTGCTACTGCTAGCTGGGCGGTGCCACCGCCTACAGGCGGTGAGCACTTGTTTGGGGGTTGTATGGGATGATTTGGATGTTTTCGACTTGAGGAGAGTTTTTATTTGTGGAGCAATCAACTTTAGTTTCGTAATTACGTAAGAGTTTTCATTTTAAGATGAGAAATTTCGTTCGTTCAAGATAGATCTTGTGACGCACATACTCTACTTTAAATGTCGTACACAATTTTAGACATGTTCATGACTTATTATCCAAGTTGGTAAGCTTCACGAGTTTATGACAAACTTTGCTTGCAAGATATAAGTTTATGATATAGTTGGATCCGAAGATAAAGAAGAAATCAATTTGATGAGTTCAGAAATCCGGAGTATATGTGAAGGGAGAATTATGAGTTTCAAAATCTGAGGGATCAAACAGGATTGTATCAGTATCACTATGTAATATTAATTTTCTAATCCTCTTTTTACTATTTAGGCTAGAGAGCATTACGTGTTCTTTTGGATCTCGAGTCATGAATATCGAGTACCCAAAAAGCAGGATATTATCTCTTGCTCCTAGCTTTTAATGGTGTACGTTTCTACAAGAAGGGGTGAATTTTAGGTACCCATTTACTTTTGGGTGCCTCAAAAACTGATTTACATTATTTATTATGTTGCATAGAGTTTACCATGGTTCCTTTAGGAACCCAAATCAGTTTGTTCAGGCTAATTTTCTTGAATGGACAATGATATGTTTTATGTCCATGTTTGCAACAAAAGTTACATTTGCTTTGGAGCCGAACATATAAGATAGAGTCTTTTATGAAGATGGTTGGATTTTGGTGATGACTTCTCACAAATCCGATTTCACTTCTTTTGGGAACGTAACCTTTATTTGTAAGGATCATGTTCAAAGACTTGCTACCAACCTCGAATTTCTTCAAGGTGTCCTTAAGTAGCAAGTTCTCTTTTTGGAGAGTTTCTATATCATGACATTTTATACATGGAGCTAAATTATCATGTTATTCAGTTTTTAATTTATCAAAATTACTAATAAGACTATCATGCTCATTTTTTAACAATTTATATTTTCTATTAATTGTTTTGCATTCATCAAATAAGTCATGGAAGGTATTTAATAATTCATCAAATGATAAATCTACATCAATTAAATTTGTTACCTCCTCTCCGATGGCCATTAAGGTGTAATGAGCAACTTGCTCGGTATTGGACTCCTCTTCTTCGGATGCGCTCGAGTCATCCTACGTTGCTTTGAGTGCCTTCTTCTTTGATTTTCTCTTCTTGGCTTGGGGAGAATCACTTTTGTAGTGTCTTGGCTTTTTACACTCGTAGCAAATAACTTGGTCCTTTTTGAGTTCAAATTTATTTTTTGTGTCATTTTTAAACTTGTTTTTCTTAATGAATTTTTTGAATTTCCTTGTTAGAAGTGCCAAGTTATCGTCACAGTCCTAATTACTTAAGTTTTCTCTCAAGTGGTCATCTAAAGTTCTAAGTGCCATATCCTTCCTATTCTTTGGAAGGATGTCTTCTTGCTCTTCATGAGCCTTGCAAGTCATTTTATAGGTCATTAATGACCCAATTAGTTCTTCAAGAGGGATGTTGTTTAAATCTTTAGCCTCTTGAATAGCAGTGACTTTAGGGTCCCAACTCTTAGAAAGGGATCCTAGAATCTTATTTACGAGCTCAAAATCCGAAAAACTTTTGCCAAGTCCTTTTAGACCATTGACAACATCCGTGAAACGGGTGTACATATCGCCAATAGTCTCGCTCGGTTTCATTCGAAAAAGTTCAAAAGAATGTATCAAAAGATTGATTTTTGACTCTTTCACTCTACTTGTGCCTTCGTGAGTCACTTCGAGTGTATGCCAAATATCAAATGCGGTTTCACAAATCGAAATACGATTGAACTCATTTTTATCAAGCGCACAAAATAAGACATTCATAGCCTTTGCATTAAGAGTGAAAGTCTTCTTCTCCAATTCATTCCAATTGATCATTAGAAGAGAAGACTTCGAAAATCCATTTTCGACAAGATTCCAAAGTTCAAAATCCATTGAAATAAGGAAGATCCTTATTCGGGTCTTCCAATAGGTGTAGTCCATCCCATTGAATATGGGTGGATGTATAATAGAGTGGCCCTCTTGGTTTCTAGCGTATGCCATCTCTCTTGGGTTTTAATCCGTTTGAGAGTGAACCGAGCTCTGATACCAATTGTTAGGATCAAGAGCATTAAGAGGGGGGAGGTGAATTAGTGCAGCGGAAAACTTTCGATGATTTAAAACAACGTTCGTACGATAAAACCGATTTCGGTAAGAAAGCTGATTCGGAAATCACTTTAACTTGTGATCAAGTGAGATGCAGTTAAAGTAAAGATATAGAGGTAGTTTGTAGTTAAGATAGAGAATAGAATGTAATTGCAAACCGAAATACGACGTTCGTACGATAAAAGCGATTTTGGTATGAAAGCAGATTCAGAAGCTGCTTTAACTTAGATTAGGCGAAGTGTAGTTAAAGTAAAGCTATGGAGGCAATTTGTAGTTAAGATAAAGAACAAAAAGTAAATGCAAACCGAGATTTAGAGTGGTTCGGTCAATCTTGACCTACATCCACTTTTGGCTTCCTCCTTAGATAAGGTCACCGACTTCCACTAGAGGCCTTCCTTCAATAGGCGAAGGCCAACCACCCTTTTACAATTTCACTCCTTTTGACGGGCTTAGGAGACAACCCTTACAGAATTTTCTCTCCTCTCTTGAAAGATCAAAACTTGGAAGGAAAGAGGGAGGAGAACTTCTAGCCTTTACTATTGAATCTCGGATTTTGATGAAGAAACTAATTGATTATGTTTAGATGTTTAACTGTATTTTGAGTGATGCAAGTCTACTCGATCAGGATTAGACAGTTGATGCAGGAGGAATTGACATTGCACCGGAGATCACGTCAGGATATTGGACGGTAGAAGGCTTCGGACATCGGGCATCAGGCCAAAGAGAGCGGAATTACGCCAAGGATATTGGGGTTGCGGAGGTCAACCGCCGATTGGGCAACAAGCCGCAAGAGAGGACGATGCGCTGAAGAATCGGACGAAGTGCCAACCAATGACGTGCTGAGCAACAGAATGTCAATTTGCATTGTAATAATTGTCTAGATCGGAGTAGAGTTTTGGCTTGTGTGTCCAGGATTAACTACGATAACGATGAAGACAAAAGGCGAAACAAAGTGCCGGAGTCAAGCGCGAAGGATTCGTTGGGAGTTCGAGAGTCCGATAGAAGTCCGAAGGTTTGTCGGGAATACTGCCGGAACTAACCGAGAATGAGTAGGGAGCTTGCCATTTGTGGGAAGTTCGCGGAGCTCGCCAAGAAAGATCGGAGCTTGCCGAAGAAGCTCATTGGAACTCGCCAAGATCAAATTGTGAAGTCTAGGAGCTTGCCAGGAGTCCGCAGAATGGTTTCCAAGAGTTTATCGGAAGACCGCCGGAAGTTCGCCGGAAGCTCACCGGAAGAAGTCTTGACTTGCGGACTTTGTAATAGCTTAGGAAATGTCTTTAAATTCATAGTTAGCACATTAATTAGGGTTAGAATTAGGTGTTAATCCTATAAACTACGTAGGGGCCAATTGGGCTCGAGTTCGGACTGGTTTGGGCCAAGTTTGGAGCCCAACCAGTGAGCTGAAATAGTGTAGGCGGTGGCACCGCCAGATTAGGCGGTGGCACAGCCCAGAACCCGAGAACTGAGCGGTGGCACCGTTAGACTGAGCGGTGGCACCGCCCAGCACCCGAGAGGTCCGACGGTGGCACCGCTAGTACACTGTCAGTGTCAGACATTGATAGGCGGTGGCACCGCCAGCCTCGGAAACCCAAGAGAATTTAAAATTTGGAGCCCAAATTTGAATCCTCTTGGGGCCTATAAATACTTCTCAATTCTCAGTTGAGAAAACAACCTTTGAGAAGTTAGAGATTGAGATAAAGCCTTAGCAAAGTCTTTAGCAAGTCTTGTTTTCAATAGCTTGAGTGTTCACCTCCCTCTTTCTCTTTGAAAATTTGTAAGAGTGTGAACCACATAAAAAAGGTTGTAAGAGGAGTATTTGTCCTTCCCCTTCAAAGTGATTTGCTAGTGAAATTTAGGAGCCTCATCGAAGAAGGCTTCGCAAGTGGATGTAGGTCATTTTGACAGAACCACTTTAAATTGGTGTGTCCCTTGAATGTGTGAGTTCTTACTTTCCTGAAATTGTTATTTACACTACTGCTAGTTTTCAGTTTTCATCTACTCATGTTACTATCGAAACGAAATCTCCTCGTATTTACGAATTCGTTTTTAAGCTTACAAGTTTTAATCCGCTGCACTAATTCACCCCCCCCTCTTAGTGCCACTCCGATCCTAACAATTGGTATCAGAGCACGGTATTTCTCATTTCGGATTTACACCCGAGAGAAATGGCTCTTCATGGCTTTCAAGAGGGTTTATCGGTTGTTCGTCTACCGTTGTTTAACGGATTGGACTACACTTATTGGAAAACTCGAATGAGAGTTTTCTTGATTTCTATGAATTTAGATTTATGGAATATTGTTGAAAATGGTTTTCAACTTCCCTCTAAACCGATGAACGAATGGTCGGATTTGGAGAAGAAGTATTTTTTTTAAACGCAAAGGCTATGAATGCCTTATTTTGCGCTTTGGACAAAAATGAGTTCAATCGGGTTTCTTTGTGCGAAACAGCTTTCGACATATGGTACACTCTTGAAATCACACACGATGGCACTTCTAGAGTTAAAGATTCAAAAATCAACTTTTTAATGCATGATTTCGAGCTTTTTCGAATGAAGCTGAGCGAAACCATTGTTGACATGTATACCCGTTTTACGGATGTCGTCAATGGTTTAAAAGCTCTTGGCAAATGTTTCTCAAATTTTGAACTTGTTAGTAAAGTTTTATGATCACTTTATAAAGTTTGGGAATCAAAAGTAATGGCAATACAAGAAACAAAAGATTTATATATTTTTCCATTTGAAGAACTTATCGGTTCATTGATGACATATGAAATGGTGTGCAATGCACATGATGAACATGATGAGCTCTTGAACTACCTTCCAAAGAATGGGAAGGATTTGGAACTCCGGACAAATGAATACCACTTGAGCAATGACTCAAGTGATGAGGACAATGATGAACTTGAACTTCGAACACTAAATCTTAATAAGTTCATTAAACAAAAATCTAAAATAAACAATGAACTTGAACGGAGGAAGAGGCAAAAGAAAAGGAAGGCAACCAAGGATGAATCAAGAACTTCCAAAGGTGAAATGGTGAATTGGGCTTTGACTGGCTTCGACTACAAGGTAAGTAACTCAACTCTCTTGAATTATTTTGAAATTACTTGAAGTTTTTCATGAGTGCTTAATTTAGATAGTAGGAATTGGAAATAAAAAATTATTTTTCTTTTTAGCATCTTTGAAAATTTAAAAAAATTGATCATGAAAAGTATATTGCTATGGTTTCATGCATGTTATGTTTTGAAATGTTGAATGATGTATGCAACATTAGGGATGATAATTATATGATATGTGATAATGCTTAAGATTAATCCATGCATGTGTATCTTGACGATTTTATGTCATGCATGAGTTTTTGAAGTAAATGTTGATTTGAAACTCTTATTAACATATTTTTGGTCTAATCATTTTTATGACGAATTAAGATGACATTCTCATGACATATTCAGATGACATAGTGCATGTATATCTATGTATGAATTTCTTGATAGTCTTTTGATGATAGATGTGATATCATGATGTGTTTGGTCTTGATGGCTTCATAACGAAACTTATGTTTCGATTTTAAATGATGATACATGTTTTCACAAAAGATTTAAACACCCTCACATGAAATCAATTGTATGAAATGGAAATGAAATTTCTATCCTATTGAGATTAATGAATTTATTTTACCAATCTTGTGAATCTCATGAAAATAAACATGATGAATATTTTGAAAATAAATGAGTGTTTCATGCATTTGGTCTTAATGATTTCTCTTGAACATACTTTTTGAAATCATACTTGACGATGAATATCAAGATATTAAAAGGATATTATCATGGAATCATGCTTAATGATTTGTTTTACGAAATTTACCTTTCCGTCTTAAATGTTGACACCTGTTTTATTAAAGGTAAAGGCATGCTTATAAGAAGCAAATCACATGAATAGAAATTTATAAAAACGAAATGCGATCCTCTATCTTATCGACTTTTCAATAAATCTATGCTTGTCATGTATGAATTTATTGAATGTGACTTTGAGGATGATTTTGGATTTCACAAATGCTTGATTCATACTTATGCAATGAGGCACATTTTAAATATGAATCATGTTCAATGCTTCAATCATGTTATATCTCCCTTAATTCATTTTGTTCTCCTCGATTTATTTACCAAAGAGGAGAATCTTCCGAAAATGAAATGATACAAATGAATCACTTATCGATATGTCTTTTTGAAATATCTTTTTAATATGATGTTGATAATTTGAGATGCCTGTTGGAATTCATGACATGAGATAATTGAATCCTTGACTTACTCTAGCTTGAAAATAGATGTTTAAAATCTTGCTTGATGAGTTGTTTTATAAGATTTTGCCTTTACGTCTTGAACTTTCATGCTTATCTTAATTTGGCATATAATGACTAATGCATGCTTAGATGAAAAAGAAGCACTTAAAAAATGTTTTTCCCATCTGATCGAGATTAATGATTTCATGATATTTTGTGAATCTCGAAATTGATTTTGATGACTTGATTATGAATTTCAAGTTAATGATTTAATTTTAATGAGTTTTATCTAAATCATAATCTTGATCTTGCAAAATTGGAATCACAAATAATATCTTTTGGTATTCATGAATTGATACTCACAATATGAAAGTATTGGTATTCATGACTTGAATTTGATTGAAACATTGCATGCTTAAATTAATCATTCTCCTATGTTTCAAAAATTCTTTAAATGCCTTATGTGATGATTGAAAATTAATTTGCTTTATGATAAATCTATGTATGCCATTTTGAATCTCTTGAAAGTAATGTTGAGATTTTGATGAATTTGACGATTTGAATTTGAATGAGTTTGTATTCAAATTATGACCTTGACTTCTTGGATTTACTACTTGAGATTTTTTTTTTAATCACAATCTTTTCTTTGTACACCTACAATTTTTGTTATTTATAAAAAGAATAGATTTGATAAAATGAATCATTGTTGACTTAATGTTCGGTATCATGAATACTTTATTATCATACATGAAAATAGTGATAAATATTTTGAAAATAAATGTTTGTATCATGTTAGATGATTTTACATTTTATGCATGATGAGTTATAGTGATGATTGAAATGATATGAATGATGATTTGGAATCATGCATATAATGATGAGTTTATATGTTTTGAAAATATATATAATGATTTGGTATTATGCATGCAATAATGATGCACGCAATGATGAAATATTCATGATAAAATTATTATTTTGATATTCATGACTTGAATCTTCCTTTTTTTTTGCCAATGACAAAGGGAGAGAAAGAGTTGCTAATGTGCTATCTTGAATTGATGTAAAGGGTCATCTCAAAGAGAAATTAGCTACCTTGCACAAGTCAAGAAAATGCAAAAACTTGCTTACTTTCTTGCAAATCTAAAGAAAAGATACAAATGTAACACTTGCCAAATTGTTTGCTTGCCTCATGTAAAACATGGTCCCTTGCTAGTTTGGTATTTTGTTAAGGAAGCAAAAATGACACTTCTCAAAAGAGAAGAAAGAGCTTGCTTTCTTGAACATCTTTAATTTGCTAGCTAGCATGATGTACAATTTGCTATCTTGAACATTTCAAAGAAATACTATCATGCACATTGCAAAGAAAAGCAAATATGCCAACTTGCACATTTTTAAATTTGCTAGCTTGTATATAGTAAAACTTGCATATCGTAAAAGTTGCTAGCTTGTAGAGAAGCAAAGAATTGCTATCTCGAAAGAAGCAAAAACTGTAAAACTTAAAAAACTTGCAATATAATTGCTCTTGCCATGCTTTGTATCAAAAATAAGTTGATATCCTTAAAAGCATCGCATTAAATTTTTTAGTGTATCGCAATGTATCACATGTATCGCAAATTGAAATTTTTGAGACTATTATCATATCATGTTTAACAATTGATATCTTTCATTGATATGATAAATTATCATCTCATGATATATCGCATAATGATATCATGATTTGCGATTGTATCATGTGATCCTTGGTGAATTTTCACATTGATATCCTTCATGAAATGATTTCTTTGCATTATTATCTTGTATGCATCATGTGATGATCGAAATATTGATTGATGCAAAGTTGATGTAAAAGTCTAAATTATTGGTTCCTCTCCTTCTTTTTGACATTGACAAAGGGGGAGAAAGTTATTGCTAGCTTGCACACTTGAATGAAGAATTTGCTAGCTTGATCATTGTAATGAAGAAATTTGCTATATCAAACATTATAAATATTGTTACTTTAAAAGAAAAGCAAAGTGCAATCTTGCACAAAAATTCAAGTGTTGAATTGCCATGATTGAACTTAAGAATCTTACTATGCTTTTGTGCTTATATGTTGTGATGAAAATCTAGCTTCATGTTACAAAAACTTGAATATCTTTTAAAATAGCTAGAGCTACTTCTCCTTTTTGTTGATGACATAGGGGGAGAAGCATATTGATGACTTCATGCATTGAATTAAATATTTTATATATATTTGCATGATGGTTTAAATGTTTTTCATAACATGTGATGAATGTTACTTGGATTTGGGATAATCCAAGTGTTCTATCAATGGCATATTGATAGTGGGAGTTTGGTTAAACTCCAAGGAGTTAAGGTTAACTCCGAGGAGTTAAGGTTAACTCCGTTAGTCATCAATTAGTTGTCATCATCAAAAAGGGGGAGATTGTTGAATCTCGGATTTTGATGAAGAAACTAATTGATTGTGTTTAGATGTTTAACTGCATTTTGAGTGATGCAGGTCTACTCGATCAGGATTACACAGTTGACGCAGGAGGAATTGACATTGCGCCAGAGGAGATCACGTCAGAATATTGGACAGTAGAAGGCTTCGGACATTGGGCATCGGGCCAAGGAGAGCGGAATTGCGCCAAGGATATCGGGGTTGCGGAGGTCAACCGCCGATTGGGCAACAAGCCACAAGAGAGGACGATGCACTGAAGAATCGGACGAAGTGCCAACCAATGACGTGCCGGGTAACAGAATGTCAATTCACATTGTAATAATTGTCTAGATCGGAGTAGAGTTTTGGCTTATGTGTGCAGGATTAACTACGATAATGATGAAGATAAAAGGCGAAACAAAGTGCCGAAGTCAAGCGCGAAGGATTCGTTGAGAGTTCGAGAGTCCGACGGAAGTCCGAAGGTTCGTCGTGAATACTACCGGAACTAGCCGAAAATGAGTAGGGAGCTTGCCGAAGGGTTTTGTGGAAGCTTGCCGGAAGGTTCGTGGGAAGTTCGCGGAGCTCACCGAGAAAGATCGAAGCTTGCCGAAGAAGCTCATTGTAACTCGCCAAGATCAAATCGTGAAGTCTAGGAGCTTGCTGAGAGTCCACAGAATGGTTTCCGAGAGTTTATCGGAAGACTGCCGGAAGCTCACCGGAAGAAGTCTTGACTTGCGGACTTTGTAATAGCTTAGAAAATGTCTTTAAATTCGTAGTTAGCATGTTAATTAGGGTTAGGATTAGGTATTAATCCTATAAACCAAGTAGGGGCCAATTGGGCTCGAGTTCAGATTGGTTTGGGCCAAGTTTGGAGCCCAACCAGTGAGCTGAAATAGTGTAGGCGGTGGCACCGCTAGATTAGGCGGTGGCACCACCCAAAACCCGAGAACTGAGCGGTGGCACCACTGGACTGAGCGGTGGCACCACCCAGCACCCGAGAGGTTTGACGGTGGCACCGCTAGTACACTGTCAGACACTGACAAGCGGTGGCACCGCCAACCTCGGAAACCCAAGAGAATTCAAAATTTGGAGCCCAAATTTGAATCCTCTTGGGGCCTATAAATACCTCTCAATTCTCATATGAGAAAACAACCTTTGAGAAGTTAGAGATTGAGATAAAGCCTTAGCAAAGTCTTTAGCAAGTCTTGTTTTTAATAGCTTGAGTGTTCACCTCCCTCTTTCTCTTTAAAAATTTATAAGAGTGTGAACCACTTGTAAAAGGTTGTAAGAGGGGTATTTGTCCTTCCCCTTCAAAGTGATTTGCTAGTGGAAGTTGGGAGCCTCATTGAAGAAGGCTTCGCAAGTGGATGTAGGTCATTTTGACCGAACCACTTTAAATTGGTGTGTCCCTTGAATGTGTGAGTTCTTACTTTCTTGAAATTGTTATTTACACTACTCCTAGTTTTCAGTTTTCATCTATTCAAGTTACTATCGAAACGAAATCTCCTCGTATTTACGAATTCATTTTTAAGCTTACAAATTTTAATCCGCTGCACTAATTCCCTTCCCCGCCCCCCCCCCGCCCCTCTTAGTGCCACTTCGATCCTAACATTTACAACACTTTTGAGCTCAAAAATTCACAGAATAAGATTTGATTTTCAGTGCCCTTTCATGCAGGAAAGGGTGGGGTATATATAGGTCCCAAGCCGGTTTGAATTTGGAGCTAAAAAATGTCACCTCCCGGATTTTCGGTGTCCTAGCGGTACTACCACCAAACCGGGGCGGTACAACCGCTTGACAGAGCTCGCAGACCGAGCTTTGGTGGTGCCACCGCCTGACTGGGGTGGTTCCACCGCCCAGTCTCGCTCGGAACTGAGCCCAAGCGGTGCCACCGCTTGACCTGGGCGGTTGCACCGCCCAGATTTCTTGGGAGACTGAGCTCCTGGGCGGTGCCACCACCGGCTAGGAAATTTGGGTCCGAATGGGTTGATCCATTCGGCCCAATTTAGGTCTATCAAAGGCCCAATTATCCCCAGATTAAGTTAATGGGATCATCTCCCATTCCTAGCTTAATCCACATGCTAACTACGATATTTCTTTCAGACATTTACTGCAACTTGCTCCGGTGCGTCCATCGCTTCCTCCGGCGAACTTCCGACGAACATCCGACGAACCCTAAGTGATTCTCCAGCGGATTTCCGGCCAACTCTTGAACTTATGACGATCCACTTGGTGAGTTCCGATGAGCTTCTTTGGCAAGCTCCTGGACTTCTCGGATTTGTTCCTGTAGAACCTTCGACGACCGTCCGGACTTCCGTCGAACTCTCGAACCCCCAACGTGATCATGGTCTTGACTCCGGCGCAACTCCTAATGCATGTCTTACTTCCATCGTAGTTAATCCTGCATACTTATCTCAACATATGTATTAGATAACAAATGACAATTGACTTCATCATCAAAATCCGAGATTCAACAGTTAGAAGATTAGATTTTGGGCTGGAGGATCAATTAATGTGTCGGTAGAAGGCTTCGTGCCATGAATTCGGGCATCGAGCCGAAGGATTAGACATTGCGCTAAAGAGATCAGAAGTTATAGGAGTTAACATGCTGATTGGGCAATACGTTGAAGGAGAGGACGATACACCGAAGGATCAGACAAGCACCGGATGAACCAATGACATGTCGGAGAAAGGATTCATGTTTTGTAATCATTTGTTTAAGATCGAAGTAGTTTAGGGGGCTAATTGAGTTAGCTTTTGGTGTAATCATGCTAACTCAATTAGAGGCCAATTGAAACTGATTTGGGCTCATTGGGAGGCCCATTCAATGACCCAAAAGTTGGGTCAGGCGATGGCACCGCTAGAACAGGTGGTAGAACCACATATGAGTTGGAAAACTCAAAAAACTTGATCTCTGAGGCTATCAAGCGGTGGTACCGCTTAGTGACAGTGTGTCAGGCAATGGTATCGCCCAATGCAGGTGGTGGTACCGCCCGTACTCGGAAGACCCAAAAATCTAAAATTTTGGCTCCATTTTTGAAACCTTTTGGAGCCTATAAATACCCCACTTGGGTAGCAAGAAAGGAGTAAGAATTCTTAAGGAAAAAACTGAGTAAACTCTACTAAAACTTTGAGTTCCCTCCTTCCAGTACTTAGAGTTAGTCCTAAGAGAGGTGTGTAAGTGACTACTTATAAAAGAGTGGCTTGTAATGGTTGTCTCCTAAACCCGTGAAAAGGAGAAAGAGTTGTAAGAGGGTAATTGGTCTTCACCCATTGAAGGAAGATCATTAGTGGATGCTGGTGGCCTCGATGGAAGAGGAATCGGGAGTGGATGTAGGTCACGATGATCGAACCACTATAAAAATCTGGTTTGCATTTATGTTAAACTTTTCATTTTAATTGCAAACTGAATTCTTACTTTCACTACTCTTCCGTATGCTTTCAAGTTAGCATCTTTCCGATATCGATTTTCATCGAATGAAAGTTTTCAGAATCAATGATTTTATTATCGCAGCACTAATTCACCCCCCCCTCCCCCCTCGATCCTAATAGTTGGTATCAGAGCTACACTTTTTCTCATTTGGATTAATACCCAAGAGAAATGACTCTTTTCAGCTTTTAAGAGGGTCACTCTATCATTCGTCCTCCTATGTTCAATAAGACGGACTACATTTATTGGAAAACTCGGATGAGAGTTTTCTTACTTTTGTTGAATCTTGATTTATGGAATATTGTTGAAAACATATTTCAAAAGCCTTCTCTTCCAATGAATGATTAGAATAATTTGGAGAAGAAGACTTTCTCTTTGAATGCCAAAGCTATGAATGCTTTATTTTGTGCTTTGGATAAAAATGAATTCAATTGAGTTTTTATTTACAAAATGACTTATGTGATTTGACACACATTTGAAATCACACACGAATGCACTAGTAGAGTTAAAGATTTGAAGATTAATCTTTTGATTCATGATTTTAAAATATTTTGTATGAAGCCAAACAAAAATATTATTGATATGTATACCCATTTTACGGATGTCGTCAATAGTTTAAAAGCACTTAGTAAAAAATTTTCAAATTTTGAACTTGTCAATAAAATTTTACGTTCTCTTCTTAAAAGCTAGGATCCTAAAGTAACTATAATACAAGAGGCAAAAAACTTAAATAAGTTTCTACTTGAAGAACTTATCGGGTCATTAATAACTTATGAAATGACGTGCAAGACATATGATGAATATGATAAACACGAGAACAACCATTTAAAGAATAGGAAGGATTTTACATTTAGAACAAAAGAAGACCACTCGAGCGAAAGCTCAAGTAATGATGACCTTGAACTCCTAACAATAAAGTTTAAAAAGTTCAGAAAACAAGAATCAAAAAATAAAAATAAACTTAAAAAGAAGAAGCTACAAAAGAAGAAGAAAGTATTCAAGGCGACTTGGGACGAATCGAGCTCATCTAAAGACGAGAAGCAAACCAACAAAGACAAGATGATAAACTACGCCTTAATGGCTTTCGACAATGAGGTAACCAAAACCCCCTTTGTTTACTATGAAATTACTTGATGCATTTCATAAGTTGTTTTTAAATTAGTATTTAAAATGAAAAAAATAAAAGGGGATCTTGCTTTTCTTTCTAGTGTTTTTGAAAAAATAAAAAAATTGATCATCACAATTACATTTCTTTATGATAAAGGAACAAAATGTTAGATTTAAATCTAATTCTTGTACACATAATAAGATTAATCTTATGTATATTTTAAAAAGCAATAATGTGTATTTGATGATTTATGTATTTTTTTTATTTTAAATGATGATGCATGACTTTTTTATGGAAGACTAGAGTATGAAATCAATCACAAAATTTGGAACTAAAAGAACTTTAGCTACTTTTAATCTTATAGGAATCAATCTACATTACTTTCAATAAATTTTCCGAATAAAAGAAAAGTGATTTTGATAATGATTTTGGATTTGACAATTTATTTTCATGTTTATCCAAATACTTGATTTATTCGTGTTTATGACATGAGATGTATTTTATATGAATCATTTCGTTCTTGTATGATTCTATCTTCTAAGAGGTGATTTATCTAAACTAATCTTGATTATCGATATTAATGATTTGAGGTTTATTTTATGTGAATCAAGATCTCTTATTTGATCTCCTATGATTCTATTCATTATTTACTAAAGAGAATATTATTTTCAGAATTCATGACTTAAGATTTCTCTTACTATTTGATCTCCTAAGATTTCCTTTTGATTATTTAAAAAGAGATTTATCAAGATAAATTATTCATGAATTGATCTTTCTTGATATTTTATATTAATATCTTTCATATCATGTATTTATGTGATCCTTAGAGCATCGACGTAAAAAGGAAATGAATTGCACCATTATAAAATTTTCCTCTTTTTCTTTCTTGTTTACAATAAAAAAAGGAGAGAAAGAAAATCGCTACCATATCAAGAGATTAATAAATCTATTTATGTCATTTTGAATCTTTTGAAAATGATTTTGATGATTTGATGATTTAAATCTAAATGAGATTTTTTCAATCGAATCATGAACCTTCTCTCGATTTCTTAACTTGAGATTTTCTTTTATAAATCAAAATCTCTTACTCTGTATTCTCGTATGATTCTTGCATTTTGTTTAAGAAAAAATTTTCTATATGAATTATGTCTTTTGGTATTCAAATAATCTTTGATATTATATCTTTTATGTCATGATTTATTTATGATACTCCCTTGTATTTATAAATTGTATACCTCATCACATTTTATTTAAATTTATCTGTGTCATGATGTGAAAATTGATGCAAAAGGAAAAGAATTACAAAATTATATTCTTCCCTTTCTTTTTGACAATGACAAAGGGGGAGAAAAAATTTGCTAGCTTGCATAATTCAAGAAGATGCTAAATTTGCTAGCTTGAATATCACAAATAAAAGCAAAATTGCTAGCTTATATGTTCTAAAATGATGAAAAATTCAATAGCTTACTTGTTTGAAAATGATATAAAACTTGCTAAATTTATTAGCTTAAACATTGCAAACAAAGCAAAAATTGCTAGCTTGCACATCTCAAAAGAGAAGCAAAAAGTGCTATCTTGTCTATCTTTAAATTTGCCTATCTTAAGAAGCAAAGAATTGCTAACCTTGCACATCTCCAAAACTTGTTAGCTTGCCTGTTCTTGTTGAATCTAGAATTTTAGTGATGAAATCAATTGATGTGTTTGTGATCTGATCTACATTTTGAGTGACGTAGGAAGCTTCGATTAGGGAGAGACAATTAAAGCAGGAAGAATCATGTTGGGTCGGAGTAGATCATGTCAGAAGATTGGACGTCGAGCCAGAGGATCGGTCGATGTATTGGCAGAAGGCTTCTAGACATAGGTTCGGGCATCGGGCCA